>NW_022988050.1:10943492-11153492 GCF_902827165.1 Trematomus bernacchii
ATTACATTACAAACACTTCAATACCGTAGACATGCCTACGGAGCAATTTGTGCTAAAGTGTCTTGCTCAAGGACACATCGGCATGTGACCCAAGTCACATCCGCATAGGACTTTCCCCGTTTTCTTAATGTCTTACCTGGTAGAGAATAGGTAAGAAACAGAAGAAAACAAACCCTATTCTCCAAAACTTACTATGTGCAAACGTTGGCACATTATAAATTCCCTGTCTCCCATTTTGTGAGTAGAGATGGTCACGTCTCAAGAATGCAACATCCGCCAATGATTTCTGTTTTCTGAATGAACTATCTGCCAGAGAATAGGTAGAGAAACAGAAGAAAACTCAAATATATATATTACATTACAAACACTTCAATACCGTAGACATGCCTACGGGAGCAATTTGTGCTAAAGTGTCTTGCTCACAGGACACATCGGCATGTGACCCAAAGTCACATCCGCATAGGACTTTTCCCGTTTTCTTAATGTCTTACCTGGTAGAGAATAGGTAAAGAAACAGAAGAAAACAAACCCTATTCTCCAAAACTTACTATGTGCAAACGTTGGCACATTATAAATTCCCTGTCTCACATTTTGTGAGTAGAGATGGTCACGTCTCAAGAATGCAACATCCGCCAATGATTTCTGTTTCTGAATGAACTATCTGCCAGAGAATAGGTAGAGAAAACAGAAGAAAACTCAAATATATATATTACATGTACAAACACTTCAATACCGTAGACATGCCTACGGGAGCAATTTGTGCTAAAAGTGTCTTGCTCAAGGACCACATCGGCATGTGACCCAAAGTCACATCCGCATAGGACTTTCCCGTTTTCTTAATGTCTTACCCTGGTAGAGAATAGGTAAAGAAACAGAAGAAAACAAACCCTATTCTCCAAAACTTACTATGTGCAAACGTTGGCACCATTATAAATTCCCTGTCTCCCATTTGTGAGTAGAGATGGTCACGTCTCAAGAATGCAACATCCGCCAATGATTTCTGTTTTCTGAATGAACTATCTGCCAGAGAATATGGTAGAGAAACAGAAGAAAACTCAAATATATATATTACATTACAAACACTTCAATACCGTAGACATGCCTACGGGAGCAATTTGTGCTAAAAGTGTCTTGCCTCAAGGACACATCGGCATGTGACCCAAAGTCACATCCGCATAGGACTTTCCCGTTTTCTTAATGTCTTACCTGGGTAGAGAATAGGTCAGAAACAGAAGAAAACAAACCCTATTCTCCAACACTTACTATGTGCAAACGTTGGCACATTATAAATTCCCTGTCTCCCATTTTGTGAGTAGAGATGGTCACGTCTCAAGAATGCAACATCCGCCAATGATTTCTGTTTTCTGAATGAAACTATCTGCCAGAGAATAGGTAGAGAAACAGAAGAAAACTCAAATATATATATTACATTACAAACACTTCAATACCGTAGACATGCCTACGGGAGCAATTTGTGCTAAAGTGTCTTGCTCAAGGACACATCGGCATGTGACCCAAAGTCACATCCGCATAGGACTTTCCCGTTTTCTTAATGTCTTACCTGGTAGAGAATAGGTAAAGAAACCGAAGAAAACCAACCCCTATTCTCCAAAACTTACTATGTGCAAACGTTGGCACATTATAAATTCCCTGTCTCCCATTTTGTGAGTAGAGATGGTCACGTCTCAAGAATGCAACATCCGCCAATGATTTCTGGTTTTCTGAATGAACTATCTGCCAGAGAATAGGTAGAGAAACAGAAGAAAACTCAAATATATATATTACATTACAAACACTTCAATACCGTAGACATGCCTACGGGAGCAATTTGTGCTAAAGTGTCTTGCTCAAGGACACATCGGCATGTGACCCAAAGTCACATCCGCATAGGACTTTCCCGTTTTCTTAATGTCTTACCTGGTAGAGAATAGGTAAAGAAACAGAAGAAAACAAACCCTATTCTCCAAAACTTACTATGTGCAAACGTTGGCACATTATAAATTCCCTGTCTCCCATTTTGTGAGTAGAGATGGTCACGTCTCAAGAATGCAACATCCGCCAATGATTTCTGTTTTCTGAATGAACTATCTGCCAGAGAATAGGTAGAGAAACAGAAGAAAAACTCAAATATATATATTACATTACAAACACTTCAATACCGTAGACATGCCTACGGGAGCAATTTGTGCTAAGTGTCTTGCTCAAGGGACACATCGGCATGTGACCCAAAGTCACATCCGCATAGGACTTTCCCGTTTTCTTAATGTCTTACCTGGTAGAGAATAGGTAAAGAAACAGAAGAAAACAAACCCTATTCTCCAAAACTTACTATGTGCAAACGTTGGGCACATTATAAATTCCCTGTCTCCCATTTGTGAGTAGAGATGGTCACGTCTCAAGAATGCAACATCCGCCAATGATTTCTGTTTTCTGAATGAACTATCTGCCAGAGAATAGGTAGAGAAACAGAAGAAAACTCCAAATATATATATTACATTACAAACACTTCAATACCGTAGACATGCCTACGGGAGCAATTTGTGCTAAGTGTCTTGCTCAAGGACACATCGGCATGTGACCCAAAGTCACATCCGCATAGGACTTTCCCGTTTTCTTAATGTCTTACCTGGTAGAGAATAGGTAAAGAAACAGAAGAAAACAAACCCTATTCTCCAAAACTTACTATGTGCAAACGTTGGCACATTATAAATTCCCTGTCTCCCATTTTGTGAGTAGAGATGGTCACGTCTCAAGAATGCAACATCCGCCAATGATTTCTGTTTTCTGAATGAACTATCTGCCAGAGAATAGGTAGAGAAACAGAAGAAAATCTCAAATATATATATTACATTACAAACACTTCAATACCGTAGACATGCCTACGGGAGCAATTTGTGCTAAAGTGTCTTGCTCAAGGACACATCGGCATGTGACCCAAAGTCACATCCGCATAGGACTTTCCCGTTTTCCTTAATGTCTTACCTGGTAGAGAATAGGTAAAGAAACAGAAGAAAAACAAACCCTATTCTCCAAAACTTACTATGTGCAAACGTTGGCACATTATAAATTCCCTGTCTCCCATTTTGTGAGTAGAGATGGTCACGTCTCAAGAATGCAACATCCGCCAATGATTTCTGTTTTCTGAATGAACTATCTGCCAGAGAATAGGTAGAGAACAGAAGAAAACTCAAATATATATATTACATTACAAACACTTCAATACCGTAGACATGCCTACGGGAGCAATTTGTGCTAAAGTGTCTTGCTCAAGGACACATCGGCATGTGACCCAAAGTCACATCCGCATAGGACTTTCCCGTTTTCTTAATGTCTTACCTGGTAGAGAATAGGTAAAGAAACAGAAGAAAACAAACCCTATTCTCCAAAACTTACTATGTGCAAACGTTGGCACATTATAAATTCCCTGTCTCACATTTTGTGAGTAGAGATGGTCACGTCTCAAGAATGCAACATCCGCCAATGATTTCTGTTTTCTGAATGAACTATCTGCCAGAGAATAGGTAGAGAAACAGAAGAAAACTCAAATATATATATTACATTACAAACACTTCAATACCGTAGACATGCCTACGGGAGCAATTTGTGCTAAAGTGTCTTGCTCAAGGACACATCGGCATGTGACCCAAAGTCACATCCGCATAGGACTTTCCCGTTTTCTTAATGTCTTACCTGGTAGAGAATAGGTAAAGAAACAGAAGAAAACAAACCCTATTCTCCAAAACTTACTATGTGCAAACGTTGGCACATTATAAATTCCCTGTCTCACCATTTTGTGAGTAGAGATGGTCACGTCTCAAGAATGCAACATCCGCCAATGATTTCTGTTTTCTGAATGAACTATCTGCCAGAGAATAGGTAGAGAAACAGAAGAAAACTCAAATATATATATTACATTACAAACACTTCAATACCGTAGACATGCCTACGGGAGCAATTTGTGCTAAAGTGTCTTGCTCAAGGACACATCGGCATGTGACCCAAAGTCACATCCGCATAGGACTTTCCCGTTTTCTTAATGTCTTACCTGGTAGAGAATAGGTAAAGAAACAGAAGAAAACAAACCCTATTCTCCAAAACTTACTATGTGCAAACGTTGGCACATTATAAATTCCCTGTCTCCCATTTTGTGAGTAGAGATGGTCACGTCTCAAGAATGCAACATCCGCCAATGATTTCTGTTTTCTGAATGAACTATCTGCCAGAGAATAGGTAGAGAAACAGAAGAAAACTCAAATATATATATTACATTACAAACACTTCAATACCGTAGACATGCCTACGGGAGCAATTTGTGCTAAAGTGTCTTGCTCAAGGACACATCGGCATGTGACCCAAGTCACATCCGCATAGGACTTTCCCGTTTTCTTAATGTCTTACCTGGTAGAGAATAGGTAAAGAAACAGAAGAAAACAAACCCTATTCTCCAAAACTTACTATGTGCAAACGTTGGCACATTATAAATTCCCTGTCTCCCATTTTGTGAGTAGAGATGGTCACGTCTCAAGAATGCAACATCCGCCAATGATTTCTGTTTTCTGAATGAACTATCTGCCAGAGAATAGGTAGAGAAACAGAAGAAAACTCAAATATATATATTACATTACAAACACTTCAATACCGTAGACATGCCTACGGGAGCAATTTGTGCTAAAGTGTCTTGCTCAAGGACACATCGGCATGTGACCCAAAGTCACATCCGCATAGGACTTTCCCGTTTTCTTAATGTCTTACCTGGTAGAGAATAGGTAAAGAAACAGAAGAAAACAAACCCTATTCTCCAAAACTTACTATGTGCAAACGTTGGCACATTATAAATTCCCTGTCTCCCATTTTGTGAGTAGAGATGGTCACGTCTCAAGAATGCAACATCCGCCAATGATTTCTGTTTTCTGAATGAACTATCTGCCAGAGAATAGGTAGAGAAACAGAAGAAAACTCAAATATATATATTACATTACAAACACTTCAATACCGTAGACATGCCTACGGGAGCAATTTGTGCTAAAGTGTCTTGCTCAAGGACACATCGGCATGTGACCCAAAGTCACATCCGCATAGGACTTTCCCGTTTTCTTAATGTCTTACCTGGTAGAGAATAGGTAAAGAAACAGAAGAAAACAAACCCTATTCTCCAAAACTTACTATGTGCAAACGTTGGCACATTATAAATTCCCTGTCTCCCATTTTGTGAGTAGAGATGGTCACGTCTCAAGAATGCAACATCCGCCAATGATTTCTGTTTTCTGAATGAACTATCTGCCAGAGAATAGGTAGAGAAACAGAAGAAAACTCAAATATATATATTACATTACAAACACTTCAATACCGTAGACATGCCTACGGGAGCAATTTGTGCTAAAGTGTCTTGCTCAAGGACACATCGGCATGTGACCCAAAGTCACATCCGCATAGGACTTTCCCGTTTTCTTAATGTCTTACCTGGTAGAGAATAGGTAAAGAAACAGAAGAAAACAAACCCTATTCTCCAAAACTTACTATGTGCAAACGTTGGCACATTATAAATTCCCTGTCTCCCATTTTGTGAGTAGAGATGGTCACGTCTCAAGAATGCAACATCCGCCAATGATTTCTGTTTCTGAATGAACTATCTGCCAGAGAATAGGTAGAGAAACAGAAGAAAACTCAAATATATATATTACATTACAAACACTTCAATACCGTAGACATGCCTACGGGAGCAATTTGTGCTAAAGTGTCTTGCTCAAGGACACATCGGCATGTGACCCAAAGTCACATCCGCATAGGACTTTCCCGTTTTCTTAATGTCTTACCTGGTAGAGAATAGGTAAAGAAACAGAAGAAAACAAACCCTATTCTCCAAAACTTACTATGTGCAAACGTTGGCACATTATAAATTCCCTGTCTCCCATTTTGTGAGTAGAGATGGTCACGTCTCAAGAATGCAACATCCGCCAATGATTTCTGTTTTCTTAATGAACTATCTGCCAGAGAATAGGTAGAGAAACAGAAGAAAATCTCAAATATATATATTACATTACAAACACTTCAATACCGTAGACATGCCTACGGGAGCAATTTGTGCTAAAGTGTCTTGCTCAAGGACACATCGGCATGTGACCCAAAGTCACATCCGCATAGGACTTTCCCGTTTTCTTAATGTCTTACCTGGTAGAGAATAGGTAAAGAAACAGAAGAAAACAAACCCTATTCTCCAAAACTTACTATGTGCAAACGTTGGCACATTATAAATTCCCTGTCTCCCATTTTGTGAGTAGAGATGGTCACGTCTCAAGAATGCAACATCCGCCAATGATTTCTGTTTTCTGAATGAACTATCTGCCAGAGAATAGGTAGAGAAACAGAAGAAAACTCAAATATATATATTACATTACAAACACTTCAATACCGTAGACATGCCTACGGGAGCAATTTGTGCTAAAGTGTCTTGCTCAAGGACACATCGGCATGTGACCCAAAGTCACATCCGCATAGGACTTTCCCGTTTTCTTAATGTCTTACCTGGTAGAGAATAGGTAAAGAAACAGAAGAAAACAAACCCTATTCTCCAAAACTTACTATGTGCAAACGTTGGCACATTATAAATTCCCTGTCTCCCATTTTGTGAGTAGAGATGGTCACGTCTCAAGAATGCAACATCCGCCAATGATTTCTGTTTTCTGAATGAACTATCTGCCAGAGAATAGGTAGAGAAACAGAAGAAAACTCAAATATATATATTACATTACAAACACTTCAATACCGTAGACATGCCTACGGGAGCAATTTGTGCTAAAGTGTCTTGCTCAAGGACACATCGGCATGTGACCCAAAGTCACATCCGCATAGGACTTTCCCGTTTTCTTAATGTCTTACCTGGTAGAGAATAGGTAAAGAAACAGAAGAAAACAAACCCTATTCTCCAAAACTTACTATGTGCAAACGTTGGCACATTATAAATTCCCTGTCTCCCATTTTGTGAGTAGAGATGGTCACGTCTCAAGAATGCAACATCCGCCAATGATTTCTGTTTTCTGAATGAACTATCTGCCAGAGAATAGGTAGAGAAACAGAAGAAAACTCAAATATATATATTACATTACAAACACTTCAATACCGTAGACATGCCTACGGGAGCAATTTGTGCTAAAGTGTCTTGCTCAAGGACACATCGGCATGTGACCCAAAGTCACATCCGCATAGGACTTTCCCGTTTTCTTAATGTCTTACCTGGTAGAGAATAGGTAAAGAAACAGAAGAAAACAAACCCTATTCTCCAAAACTTACTATGTGCAAACGTTGGCACATTATAAATTCCCTGTCTCCCATTTTGTGAGTAGAGATGGTCACGTCTCAAGAATGCAACATCCGCCAATGATTTCTGTTTTCTGAATGAACTATCTGCCAGAGAATAGGTAGAGAAACAGAAGAAAATCTCAAATATATATATTACATTACAAACACTTCAATACCGTAGACATGCCTACGGGAGCAATTTGTGCTAAAGTGTCTTGCTCAAGGACACATCGGCATGTGACCCAAAGTCACATCCGCATAGGACTTTCCCGTTTTCTTAATGTCTTACCTGGTAGAGAATAGGTAAAGAAACAGAAGAAAACAAACCCTATTCTCCAAAACTTACTATGTGCAAACGTTGGCACATTATAAATTCCCTGTCTCCCATTTTGTGAGTAGAGATGGTCACGTCTCAAGAATGCAACATCCGCCAATGATTTCTGTTTTCTGAATGAACTATCTGCCAGAGAATAGGTAGAGAAACAGAAGAAAACTCAAATATATATATTACATTACAAACACTTCAATACCGTAGACATGCCTACGGGAGCAATTTGTGCTAAAGTGTCTTGCTCAAGGACACATCGGCATGTGACCCAAAGTCACATCCGCATAGGACTTTCCCGTTTTCTTAATGTCTTACCTGGTAGAGAATAGGTAAAGAAACAGAAGAAAACAAACCCTATTCTCCAAAACTTACTATGTGCAAACGTTGGCACATTATAAATTCCCTGTCTCCCATTTTGTGAGTAGAGATGGTCACGTCTCAAGAATGCAACATCCGCCAATGATTTCTGTTTTCTGAATGAACTATCTGCCAGAGAATAGGTAGAGAAACAGAAGAAAACTCAAATATATATATTACATTACAAACACTTCAATACCGTAGACATGCCTACGGGAGCAATTTGTGCTAAAGTGTCTTGCTCAAGGACACATCGGCATGTGACCCAAAGTCACATCCGCATAGGACTTTCCCGTTTTCTTAATGTCTTACCTGGTAGAGAATAGGTAAAGAAACAGAAGAAAACAAACCCTATTCTCCAAAACTTACTATGTGCAAACGTTGGCACATTATAAATTCCCTGTCTCCCATTTTGTGAGTAGAGATGGTCACGTCTCAAGAATGCAACATCCGCCAATGATTTCTGTTTTCTGAATGAACTATCTGCCAGAGAATAGGTAGAGAAACAGAAGAAAACTCAAATATATATATTACATTACAAACACTTCAATACCGTAGACATGCCTACGGGAGCAATTTGTGCTAAAGTGTCTTGCTCAAGGACACATCGGCATGTGACCCAAAGTCACATCCGCATAGGACTTTCCCGTTTTCTTAATGTCTTACCTGGTAGAGAATAGGTAAAGAAACAGAAGAAAACAAACCCTATTCTCCAAAACTTACTATGTGCAAACGTTGGCACATTATAAATTCCCTGTCTCCCATTTTGTGAGTAGAGATGGTCACGTCTCAAGAATGCAACATCCGCCAATGATTTCTGTTTTCTGAATGAACTATCTGCCAGAGAATAGGTAGAGAAACAGAAGAAATCTCAAATATATATATTACATTACAAACACTTCAATACCGTAGACATGCCTACGGGAGCAATTTGTGCTAAAGTGTCTTGCTCAAGGACACATCGGCATGTGACCCAAAGTCACATCCGCATAGGACTTTCCCGTTTTCTTAATGTCTTACCTGGTAGAGAATAGGTAAAGAAACAGAAGAAAACAAACCCTATTCTCCAAAACTTACTATGTGCAAACGTTGGCACATTATAAATTCCCTGTCTCCCATTTTGTGAGTAGAGATGGTCACGTCTCAAGAATGCAACATCCGCCAATGATTTCTGTTTTCTGAATGAACTATCTGCCAGAGAATAGGTAGAGAAACAGAAGAAAACTCAAATATATATATTACATTACAAACACTTCAATACCGTAGACATGCCTACGGGAGCAATTTGTGCTAAAGTGTCTTGCTCAAGGACACATCGGCATGTGACCCAAAGTCACATCCGCATAGGACTTTCCCGTTTTCTTAATGTCTTACCTGGTAGAGAATAGGTAAAGAAACAGAAGAAAACAAACCCTATTCTCCAAAACTTACTATGTGCAAACGTTGGCACATTATAAATTCCCTGTCTCCCATTTTGTGAGTAGAGATGGTCACGTCTCAAGAATGCAACATCCGCCAATGATTTCTGTTTTCTGAATGAACTATCTGCCAGAGAATAGGTAGAGAAACAGAAGAAAACTCAAATATATATATTACATTACAAACACTTCAATACCGTAGACATGCCTACGGGAGCAATTTGTGCTAAAGTGTCTTGCTCAAGGACACATCGGCATGTGACCCAAAGTCACATCCGCATAGGACTTTCCCGTTTTCTTAATGTCTTACCTGGTAGAGAATAGGTAAAGAAACAGAAGAAAACAAACCCTATTCTCCAAAACTTACTATGTGCAAACGTTGGCACATTATAAATTCCCTGTCTCCCATTTTGTGAGTAGAGATGGTCACGTCTCAAGAATGCAACATCCGCCAATGATTTCTGTTTTCTGAATGAACTATCTGCCAGAGAATAGGTAGAGAAACAGAAGAAAACTCAAATATATATATTACATTACAAACACTTCAATACCGTAGACATGCCTACGGGAGCAATTTGTGCTAAAGTGTCTTGCTCAAGGACACATCGGCATGTGACCCAAAGTCACATCCGCATAGGACTTTCCCGTTTTCTTAATGTCTTACCTGGTAGAGAATAGGTAAAGAAACAGAAGAAAACAAACCCTATTCTCCAAAACTTACTATGTGCAAACGTTGGCACATTATAAATTCCCTGTCTCCCATTTTGTGAGTAGAGATGGTCACGTCTCAAGAATGCAACATCCGCCAATGATTTCTGTTTTCTGAATGAACTATCTGCCAGAGAATAGGTAGAGAAACAGAAGAAAACTCAAATATATATATTACATTACAAACACTTCAATACCGTAGACATGCCTACGGGAGCAATTTGTGCTAAAGTGTCTTGCTCAAGGACACATCGGCATGTGACCCAAAGTCACATCCGCATAGGACTTTCCCGTTTTCTTAATGTCTTACCTGGTAGAGAATAGGTAAAGAAACAGAAGAAAACAAACCCTATTCTCCAAAACTTACTATGTGCAAACGTTGGCACATTATAAATTCCCTGTCTCCCATTTTGTGAGTAGAGATGGTCACGTCTCAAGAATGCAACATCCGCCAATGATTTCTGTTTTCTGAATGAACTATCTGCCAGCGAATAGGTAGAGAAACAGAAGAAAACTCAAATATATATATTACATTACAAACACTTCAATACCGTAGACATGCCTACGGGAGCAATTTGTGCTAAAGTGTCTTGCTCAAGGACACATCGGCATGTGACCCAAAGTCACATCCGCATAGGACTTTCCCGTTTTCTTAATGTCTTACCTGGTAGAGAATAGGTAAAGAAACAGAAGAAAACAAACCCTATTCTCCAAAACTTACTATGTGCAAACGTTGGCACATTATAAATTCCCTGTCTCCCATTTTGTGAGTAGAGATGGTCACGTCTCAAGAATGCAACATCCGCCAATGATTTCTGTTTTCTGAATGAACTATCTGCCAGAGAATAGGTAGAGAAACAGAAGAAATCTCAAATATATATATTACATTACAAACACTTCAATACCGTAGACATGCCTACGGGAGCAATTTGTGCTAAAGTGTCTTGCTCAAGGACACATCGGCATGTGACCCAAAGTCACATCCGCATAGGACTTTCCCGTTTTCTTAATGTCTTACCTGGTAGAGAATAGGTAAAGAAACAGAAGAAAACAAACCCTATTCTCCAAAACTTACTATGTGCAAACGTTGGCACATTATAAATTCCCTGTCTCACATTTTGTGAGTAGAGATGGTCACGTCTCAAGAATGCAACATCCGCCAATGATTTCTGTTTTCTGAATGAACTATCTGCCAGAGAATAGGTAGAGAAACAGAAGAAAACTCAAATATATATATTACATTACAAACACTTCAATACCGTAGACATGCCTACGGGAGCAATTTGTGCTAAAGTGTCTTGCTCAAGGACACATCGGCATGTGACCCAAAGTCACATCCGCATAGGACTTTCCCGTTTTCTTAATGTCTTACCTGGTAGAGAATAGGTAAAGAAACAGAAGAAAACAAACCCTATTCTCCAAAACTTACTATGTGCAAACGTTGGCACATTATAAATTCCCTGTCTCACATTTTGTGAGTAGAGATGGTCACGTCTCAAGAATGCAACATCCGCCAATGATTTCTGTTTTCTGAATGAACTATCTGCCAGAGAATAGGTAGAGAAACAGAAGAAAACTCAAATATATATATTACATTACAAACACTTCAATACCGTAGACATGCCTACGGGAGCAATTTGTGCTAAAGTGTCTTGCTCAAGGACACATCGGCATGTGACCCAAAGTCACATCCGCATAGGACTTTCCCGTTTTCTTAATGTCTTACCTGGTAGAGAATAGGTAAAGAAACAGAAGAAAACAAACCCTATTCTCCAACACTTACTTTGTGCAAACGTTGGCACATGACAAATTCCCTTTTTCATATTTTGTGAGTAGAGATGGTCACGTCTCAAGAATGCAACATCCGCCAATGATTTCTGTTTTCTTAATGAACTATCTGCCAGAGAATAGGTAGAGAAACAGAAGAAAACTAAAATATATATATTACATTACAAACACTTCAATACCGTAGACATTGTTTGTTTGTAGCCTTTACTTAACCAGGTTAAAAAATCCCATTGAGATCAACGATCTCTTTTTCAAGGGAGACCTGCGGTACATTAGTTACACATAAAAACAAACAGAAAACAAAAGGACATCACAACATAATTACAGGGGTATACATTAGCAACCTATTTACATTGACAGGTATCCAATAACATTTAATCCAGCCGTGCTTTAAAACGATGCAAGGGAATCAAAATGCTCAGTTTCAATATTTTTTGCATGGTGTTGCAAGCTAGAGGAGCAGCGCACATAAAAGCTTTACTACCTAAAACAGTCCTAGCACTTGGCACATGTAATAAAAACACATCCTGGGATCTCAGGCAATAGCTACTTGCCACTCTCCGTGAGATCAAAGAGCATATATAAGTCGGTAGTTTACCCAGCATGGCTTTATATATGAATATGTACCAATGACTGAGCCTCCGACCAGTAAGTGAAGGCAGACCTGCCTTGGCATACAGGGTACAGTGATGAGTAAGTACTTTACAGTTAGTAACAAATCTCAGAGCACTGTGATAGGCGGCATCTAACCTTTCCAGGCAATGGGCAGGTGCATTCATATAGATCAAATCACCATAGTCTAGCACAGGTAAAAAGGTCACAGTGACTAGCCTTTTTCTGGCTTCAAAAGAGAAACAGGACTTGTTTCTGAAAAAGAAACCTGGTCTAACCCTCAGCTTTTTAAGCAGATTAGTGACCTGAAGTTTAAAAGTAAGACAATCATCAAGCCAGATACCAAGGTATTTATAACAGCTAACCACTTGGAGTACTTGTCCTTGCATAGTCACAATATCCAAAGCAGTCTCTGGAGTCTTTTTAGCTTTAGAAAAGAGCATTACCTTGGTTTTCTCAACATTTAAAAGAAGCTTTAGTTCAGAGAGCTGAGTCTGAATAATGTTAAAAACAGCCTGTAATTTAACAACCGCCTCCTTAATGGAGGGACCTGCACAGTACATCACGGTGTCATCCGCATAAAAATGCAAAGTAGCTTCATCCACATTTTCACCTAAACTATTGATGTAGATGGAGAATAAAAGTGGACCTAAAACAGAACCTTGAGGAACACCATTAGCAATGTTCAACCACTCAGAAGACAGCCCATCAAAGTGAACACATTGGGACCTTTCAGAGAGGTAGTTCACAAACCACCCCACTGCATGGCTGGATAAGCCAATACTGAGTAGCCTCTGCTTTAAGATGCGATGATCGACGGTGTCAAACGCTTTGGAAAGGTCAATAAATAGAGCTGCACAGCTCTGCTTATTATCTAAAATACTTGTAATGTCATTCTCCACTTTCATTGTGGCAGTGATGGTGCTATGTTGCTTTCTGAAACCTGACTGATGTTTAGACAGGATGTCATTGTTACATAAAAACTCCTTTACCTGTTCACTCACTAGGCGTTCAAGAACCTTAGCCAGAACTGACAATTTCGAGATTGGCCTATAGTTATTTAAAACAGTTGCCTCCCCTCCTTTTAGTAGTGGCAGGACATACGCTGACTTCCATACTTTAGGAATTGTGTTTGTGCTGAGGTAGAGGTTAAAAAGAGTAGTGAGAGGTGGAGCAATAAAATCTGCAGCTATCTTTAAAAAGAAAGGTTCTACGTTGTCCGGGCCAACCGGTTTCTTAGGATCTAACTTAGATAATGCTTCATGAACAACATTTACAGTAAAAGGAGTAAAACTGAAAGGGTTTTCCAGACCACATTGTTCAGAGTCACCAACTGTGGTGTTCACAGTAGCAGAGTTAGTCACAGAATCAAACATAGAACCGCAGGACACAAAATGCTCATTAAAACAATTTAACATAGTAGCCCTGTCCGATATAGTGCCAGATGCTGTGGTAATGCACGGAGGTAGCTCATTTCGGATCTCACCGGTGGATATCGATTTTATGGCTTTCCAAAATTTCCTAGGATTATTTAGGTTTTCTGTGGTAACTGACAAATAGTACTTCGACTTAGCACTTTTGACATGTGAAGTGAAGCTATTTCTTAGCTGCCTAAAACGCAGCCATTCTACCTCTGAGCCTGATTTCCTAGCCTTTGCACAGGCCTTGTTTCTCTCATGTAGGAGACTGGACAGTTCAGCAGAAAACCAAGGATTGTCTCATCCCTTTACTCTAAAAGTACGTAGGGGTGCATGTCTATCTATAATTTCCATAAAACCAAGATAAAAATAAGACCATGCAGTTTCTACATCAGCACACAGATCGATTTTTCCCCAATCAAACCCAAACAGATCATGAACAAAACCCTGCTCCACAAAATGTTTTATGTGTCTCTTAATAATAATACGAGGTTTAACCTTTTGGACCTTAGTGTCCCTAATTGTGGCTACAACACAGTGGTCACTCGCATCATTTGCAAATACTCCCACAGATGGGTATTTATAGGGAACATTAGTTAGAATGAGATCAATTAGGGAGGATTTATTAGGGGACTTAACGTTAGGGCGAGTAGGACTGTCAACAATCTGAGTAACATTCAGAGAGATACAAAGGTTTTTTAAATCCTCTGATACTGCAGTTAACCAGTCCCAGTTAAAATCTCCAAGTAGCACTATTTCCTTATAGTCTAGTTGCGATAAAAGTTTTGCTAGTGAAGACAAGGAGTCCTTGACAGCTGAGGGGGTTCTGTAACACCCCACCACCATGACTTGTTGCCCCTTTGCCACTTCTATATTTAAGGCTAAAAATTCGAATTGCTTACTGACAGATTTGGAAACCAATGTGGTTACACTGAACTTATTCTTAACATAAATGGCAACTCATCCACCTTTATTAGGCCGGTCGGTACGATACACATTATAACCATTTAAGGATATGTCAGAGGCCAAAATAGTTTTATTTAGCCATGTTTCTGATAACACAATGACGTCAGCGTCAGTCGAGCTTGCCCAAATGCGGACAAAATCTAGTTTACCTAACAGACTGCGCACATTCAAGTGGATGAAACCCAACCCAGACCTAGCTTTAAAATCAGCAGGAGTAGCGATCTGACTACTACTACTGGGCGGACCAGGGTTAGGTTGAACATTTCCTGACAGTAATAACAACAACAAAAACAGGCATCTTTTCCTCTTAATCGACACACACACATTGTCATCTACTTTAGAATCACCGGAAAAGTCTGCGAGAGTTTGATTAGAGTTTAAGAAGCAGTCCTGAAGTACCATCATTGCAGGCAAACAAAAAAGACAAACATATTTTGTCGAGCAGATTGTCTGCGACAAGGTAACCGGTAACTGTTTGTGTAACACATCCGACCCTTTGCAGGGGATGCCTACTGCGGGTGGCAGAACAGACCTGAATCCAGTAGACTTCTCAGGATGACTAGAGATCTTCTCATAGTCCAGAACAGTTAACAGGCACAGCAGAATCACGATATGGGCCATTTTCCCAGACCAGCACACAGTATCCGCGATGTTCCTGGGGCAAAAATCCTCCTCCTCACAGCAGCAAAGGACAGGCGAAAGCAGCAGCGTGGAAGCGCTCCGGTCTCTCCGTGGTATCCCCGGGGTAAAAGGTCTCCTCAGCAAAGCAGCACACGACACTGCAGCACACGACAGGTGGGAGCAGGCCTCCGCAACAGCAGAACCAGGACAGGTGGAAAGCAGGCCCCAGCCGCGGCAAATCCTCCTCCGCACAGCAGCACACGCCCGGTGGAAGCAGGCCCCAGCCCGAAGCGTGGAGCCACTCCGTCTCACCGCGATGTCTCCGATGTGCCTTGCTCAAGGACACATCGGCATGTGACCCAAAGTCACATCCGCATAGGACTTTCTGTTTTCTTAATGGCTTACCTGGTAGAGAATAGGTAAAGAAACAGAAGAAAACAAACCCTATTCTCCAATACTTATTTTTTGCAAACGTCGGCACATGATAAATTCCCGGTTTCACATTTTGAGAGTAGAGATGAACATTTGAAACATATTAATGTACAAACACTTCAATACCGTAGACATGCCTACGGGAGCGATTTGTGCTAAAGTGTCTTTCTCAAGGACACATCGGCATGTGATCCAAAGTCACATCCGCATAGGATTTTCTGTTTTCTTAATGCCTTACCTGGTAGAGAATAGGTAAAGAAACAGAAGAAAACAAACCCTATTCTCTAATACTTACTTTGTGCATGCACATTTTGCAGGCTAAATGTTCACAATCTATCGTTTTCTCATAACTGAAGAAGCCTATTTCACAGTGTTAATAAAAAGGAAGAAAATCATCAGCCTCCCCATGTCATTTAAATCCCTCCCAAATGTAGCACTATCTTGCAAATAGTCCACTGCTGTGTCATACCAAACCTGTTAGTTTCCTTCATCATGAAAAATCCTCATCTTACTTAAAAAAACTCTCAAAGTGATCACACTCCTACCCTCCTTGGCCTCTCCTGTCCAAATGAAGGGAGACTGATCAGCCTGGAACTTATAGTCTGTCCCAACATTCCAGCATTCCAGAATGCCAAAACTCCAAAGCACATTCTAAAGGACCATGGCCAACATTCTAAATGACCATATATGGGCAACCTCCTAAATGACATCCCTTTCTCACTCTGATAAGGCTTCCTTCACATCTTCATCACATCATGGACCTCAATAAATAACATTAATTCGGAGCTAACCTTTTCAACACTCTATATTTCAAGATACAGTATCTTCAGTGGTTGAAGAAGTAGTCATATTTCTAAAAAATACTGTCCTGCATTCTGCATTACTGAAGTAAAAGTACAAAAGTATCTGCATTCTATAACTCTATCTATATGTTGTAATACCTCCTCCTCACCAGCAGGTGGCAACGTGAGCTTATATTATAGCTTGAGTCCCCATTAACTGTCGAAAGAGTAAAACATAAATTCCGTGTTTCTTGTGCATTTGTCTGTTCTCTCTTCAGTAGTTCTTCATGTTTTGTTAAAACCTGAGCGTATGCAGCAGTTGTTCCCCAAGAGTCGTTGAAATGCAGCTCAGCAGGTTGTCTTAATTAGCTACCTGTGGCTGTATCATTAAAACAGGGTGGAGGGTGATGAGGCTATCATCATCTCTTAAATCATCTGTCTTGCTCAATATAACCTGTTTTGTTTTTTACAGCTTCCATCTTTCAAACATGGAGACAACAACGTGAATGAATCCTATGCAGCCTGTTTTTACCTGGAGGTGAGAGAGCCTGTGCACAATTATAAAATATCAAATAAAGAGGACATTATACAAATAGCTAAAGCATGCAATACACACTAATTCCAACATTATGATATGTGGCATCGACGATGTGTCTTTTCTTTCTGAATGGCAGAGTCAGTTTAAGTCTCAGGGAACCAAACTGATCCCAGACGGCGCTGCAGAACAAGCTCAGATGTACCAGCGCATGTTTGAGGGTCTCACATTCTACGAAAAACTCAGTAAGACCCACATTTAATCCCTTAAAATCCCCTTTTAATACAAGCAAAGATAATAGTTTCTGGCAGATTTAGCAAAGTAAGATTAGTTGTATTATCTAGCCTATTTTTTATTTGTCAGAAAATCCAAATAAAAGACGTTTAATTGTTAGGATGAACATGGGCAACATAGACTGTATATACGGCCTGGGGGACAACTGCGGCCGGTTGTCCATTTTCAATTGGCCCTAAGCAAATTCATGCTTATATTGTAATTCTGAAATATATATCTAAACATATATTACACAGTAGTATTCATCTGTTAATAAGGCCACTTTTCAAATACATTCAGTTAATTCAAGTTGAAACAATGTTCTAACAAATCTAAGTTGATACAAACAAAAAAAATACGTATTTGCATAACAAACTTAAAATAGACCCTTCATATTTCCCCTTATTAGAAACAATTTGAGGCTCCTGTTTTAAGGAATGTGCTGCCAACACTTTATGTAACAAAATAAAAATAAAACCTTTGAAAATATGTGATGTAAGCTGTTTGTTTTCTCAAAGCTTATTCAAGTATTAAGCATAATTTACCTGAATTTGATTGATTTTGCTAACTTTATATCTTTAGAAAAAGATCTGGTTCAGATGTTTTAAAGAATTAAACTTATTTTGTCTGCACAGTAATTATACAAATAACTTTGATTAAGTTATCGTTCAGTTTATAAAATATCAACCCAAAGGATGACAGAAAAGACAAGATAGTCGCTCCTACTGGTCGCTTTATTCCACCTACATGCCCTGTAAAGTTGTAAGATTCTTAATCAGCGGTTGCAAAAATATTGAAATCGAGAGAACTTGTTCCTTTATTAAACTTAGGCAGGCTTTTGCAAAGAATTTTATTTTGACAATCCTAAATATACGCATGATGTGTGTGTGATATGTGTATTAAGTGGCCCTTCTCAGTTTGTGCCAGAGTTGGACCGGCTCCTGTGGTGTGTTGACCATGTCCATCCAGTGCTGCAGCTGCGGGCCCTTGGCGTACATAAAGGGACCCAACACCAGCACTCCCAGCAGGGCAGGAGACTCTGTGGGAGCAAGAAAGACGGAGCAGAGCCAGGGTGAATACACACTGACCTGATACTGAAGCTAATGCAGCAGATAGCATGCACATTATGTTAACCCTTTCACCTGAGCGGACGGGGTTCGGCTGCTGCAGCTCAAATCTCAGACAGGCCTCGTCCAGGTGCTGCGAGCGCAGTTTAAACGTCGTCCTGTGGTCGAAACAGGGGTCGTTTTCGCTATTCGCCACACAGCTGCGCTTCATCTTCACCACCTGAGTGTGTATCTGTAAACTCACCTGGACACACACACCTGGGAAGCACACAGGCGATGTGACTCCATTGACAGACTTCAGACTACTAATATTCCCCAAATAATGACTGAGTATCTCAAAAGACTGACATAATATCAGAAAAAAAATTAGGAGTGTTTTTGATATGTTGACTTACTATCGATATAATATCTAAAAATGAATAGATTTCTTTATTTTATGTGAAGTATTGACTTATTATCACTCAATATAGGAGTCATTATTCTGAGGAACTAAGTCATTATTTCGAGAACATTTGTCATTATAATGGGGGGGTCTTCTTTTTTCCTCTTGTTTTTTATATGACTGTGAGCTTCCATAGAGTTTGGTTTGCAGAGTCAGAACCATGATCTTTCCCTTACATGAAACTCCTCGTACCTGCGTCTGTGAGCAGCTGCAGGCCTCGAGCCCTGGGAACCACCACAGAGAGGCGCTGCAGAGACGGACTGTAGCTGAGAGATATCTGCACATCACCCAGCTCTGAACACTGACAGAGAAGACAAAGATTATAAGCTTCCAGGAACAATTCTGTGCACATGTAAGCAATTTAATCATGTGTTTACCTGGCAGTGGTGGAAGATATATTCATTAAAAGTACTCAAACCACAGCGTGAAAAACTCCAGCATTTTCCATAAAAGTTATTAAAGCTTAAAGGTCCACTATTATACTATTTTTCAATAATATATTATAGGTCTCAGAAATATAAGAATCATGTCCGTGAAGTGTTTGGCTCGAAATACCAGACAGATCATTGTAGCATCCCATAATCCCCTCGGTTTGTTATTGGCTAATGGTTGCACAACCAAAAAAACATTGTGACATCACAACGTGGCCAAAATCTGATCAGCTCATTTTCAGACAGGTTTTTATATAGATGGATCAGGACAAAAAGAGAGGGGGTCTTTTTTCCTGAAACTTTCCTAATCTCTTAACGCACATGTTAAAAGACATGAAGAAGTGGATTTTGAAAAATAGGGGACTTTTAAGAAGAGTTTTCTCAACTTTTAAACTTTTCGGTTCATCCAAAAGATTCAAATTCAACACATCAACATATAAATGGTTTTCAGTGGACTGATATGAAAAAATGTAATCTCAAAAGTAACTAAAGCTGTCAGTCAAATGTAATTGGCAAGAAGTATAAAGTTACATACAATGGAAATACTCAAAGACAAGCATATTAAACTTGTTCTCAAGTACAGCACTTGAGTAAACGTTACATCCTGGTACCTGTGTGTCGTCATCTGTCTCCAGGTCCCTCCAGAGCACCCTGCCGGCCCCAGCGAGCTCCCCCTCTAGAGGAAACAGCACCCTGCCCACTGCGTGGCGTTTTCCGTACTGCCCCACACTGAGCACACACACACTCAGGGTGCTCTGAGGCACATACACACCTGACACCTGTGCAGGGAAACATAAGAGTATACAATGAAATGGTGGTTTTGTGTGTTTACATTTGACCTTCTGTATATTCTCCTAGGTTTTATTTATAAAAGCCATTATGTTTGTTCCACATCTTCACATGTACTTCATATTTCTTCAGTGGGATTTGTATGCGTGTGAAACAAATGATCAAATATTCGGTGAGCCTTCCATGCCTTCACCTGGAAAACGAAGCAGTCGTTGAACTCGGGGTCGGGCCCCGTGCCTCGGGCCTTGGCCTGGCGGGGCCGCCGGTCGTCAGGGAGAAGCCGGATCTCAACCAGTGTGACGTTGCCGTGGAAACGAGGAGGGAGGTTGGCGAGGCGGAGCAAGGACACCATGAGCCGCTCGCTGCTGTGCCGGTACTCCACGGAGAAGCAGAGGCGGGTGGCCATGCCGGGAGGAGGGGCCACCACCTCGTTCAGAGGGGGGGAAGAGTAGAGACCGGCCAGCACCGTGCCCACCGGGTACCACACTGATGGAGACGCGTGTTAGGGAGTGTGTAGGGTCCAAATAACTTATAAAAGAGATAGTTTAGTTTCCTTACATATTGTTTTTTTATAAAGTGATTTTTTATATTCTTTGGTAGTAAAATAATATTTGATTTATTTATGTTTAAATGAATTTTCTAGTTCATGTTAAAAAAAAGAATGTGTGTAAAGAAAACATATTATTCTTGCATTTCTTCAAAATGTTTATGAACTTAACAGTACATTTCAAATGTATATGTATAGATGTCGCACTTGTACAAAGCTTTGGCAATCCTGTATGTCAGTATGGTCATAATTATTCTAATAAAGCTATTTGAATTTAATTGAAATACCTTTATTCCACCCCACAATCCAATATCCCCTTCAACCCAGTGATGTGTGATGTGTCATGTAGAAAGTCATTTTCTCTTAATAGGCCGCATTAGTTAGTCCCTGTATTATACCTGAATTTAATTTTTAAATTACTTTATTTCACACCAAAACTCAAAAGTACTGTTATACAACCAGTGTCAACAATGCAGATAAATTAAGGCAGTAAAGACTTACTCCTTACTGAGAGTGACCCACGATGGGCCAGTGGCCTCTGGGCCTCCATCTTCATCTCCTCTTTGTCTTCTTTCTCCTCCTCATTTTTGGGATCAGCATGATTTTGTGACGTGAAGCGAGGAGGCAAGGTGAAAGGGATCTCACTTGGCCTTTTAATTGGCACGCACACAAACAAACACACAAATATACAAATATTCACACAAAAATTTAAAAAGTGGACTAGATCCTACACAAAGAGCTGTGTCCTACTTATCCAGTTGAGTGAAACAAAGCTGCATTGATGTTGAGTTGCAAGGTCACATGATATGGAAGCTACTGAAAACAATAGACAGTTTCAACAAAAACAAATGCAGATTTTTCTTTAAATATTCAAATAAAATTGAAATTACACAAAAATACTATTTAAAAAAGAACTGTTTCCTACATGTCCAATATAGCAATACAATTCTGCATTGATTTGAATGTATTAGTTCAAATGACATTGAAGCTATTGAAAATAATTCAAGGACAGAAAACTGAACTCTGTATTTATTTTCAGACTTCTTTCTGATGTTTAATATGATTTGACGTGGTTCTATGATCAGAGCATCCTTGGCAATGGTCATGTTGAACCTGAATGTCATAATTGACGAGTATTGAACTAAGCACTGTAACGATACAATTGAATTAACTGTGGCTTCAGCAGTATTTTAAATGCCATATCAAATAAGACTGCAAGTCCCTTACTTTCAAGAACCTCATTGAGATATTTGTTCTAAGAAGCAGTCTAAGGGTGTAAGATGCTACATGTTTTTCCCCACAATTGTTGCAATTCAAGCGCCCGTCTTGCTCCTTTCATGTTTTTTACTGACCTGGTCCAGGACTCCTTAGACACAAGGATAACCGGAGCAGTGCATGCTGGTACTGACGGCGCTATAGAGAGCAGCTCCTCGTACTGACTCCGACCCTTCTTCTTCTTCTTCCTCCTCCACAGGTAGTACACCATCAGCCCCAGCAGCAGCAGGAGACCCACAGACAGACCAACAGCCACGAGTAACGCCTGGTCTAAATAACCACATACACAAAGATCATAAGAGCGAGAGTACTTTCTAGAGTATATCTTTTAAGTCAGTGTACAGCTTACCTGCCATGATTACTTTGAAGTTTTGAAGCTGAAGCACTAGTTGTTAATGTTAGTCTCTTTTTGTTTAGTAGTGAAGAGTGTGTGCAGTGTGTAGAGAGTATGACACAGCTGGATGGTTCTCACCATGTCACGCTGTTATCTGTGGCTACACGGGGGCACCTCTTTAAAGGACCATACCAGCTCATTTAAGATTTACAAGTTACCAAAAGTGCACATTAAAGCCAACCATTTGAACTATGCTGTTGTTTTTTAGATTCTCTAATGCATTTTTATTTTCTTGGGAGTCGTTTGGCTTATTCTCATTAACCCGTCAGTCCATCAATTTTACAAATATAACAAATGACATGACGGACATACAGAATGCATTACATGGTGTACAGAGTTTGAAATTAAAGTAACATCCTTAAGATTTCAGTCCTGGTTGATTTTGTACACCATTTTTACATCAACAAATATTACATTTTTCGAAACAAACTGTTGTAGTTTAAAAATAAGACGTTTGGCAATAATTGTAGTCTTTCCATCATTCTGTGAGAAACCATGAGAAGAGGGAAGATGTCACATCTTGTTGTAGACCCTTTGTTGATTAATGATAGCAGTCAGTGTCAAGCTCATTGTCAAACACTTTTCATTTCCTGTGACAATTCATAATTATTCGTAATTCATAATTAAGGTAAACCTGCAACGCTAGTTGAATGCTTTAAATGTAATAGCTGTAAATGTAAATTTTTCTGTTTTGGAAACTTTTCCTTGAAAGAATGATGTTAAGACACCAAGTTTGTATTAATGCAAATATTTACATATTACCGTACTATCACCACTGGGTCATAGGTTCAATAACTGTTGTGTTACCTGATTCCATAAGACAGCAACTTGACCAACATTTATTTAGATCAAAATCTTCAAAGTTATTACTTTAAGTTACTAAAATAGCACAGTTTTGGTCTGGCATTGGCAACATCAAGGGAGTGAGTGCAACACTTTACCAACCAAACTGAAATATCTGATTAAGAATTGAAAGAAGTGCAATGACAGACATCCACAGTACCCATGAATCCTACTCTTATCTTTATCCACTGACTTTTTCTCCAGCACCGCTATGAGGTTCATGTTTATGGTTTTAAGTTTTAACTGTGTCACAACCTGTATCACATTTCATGGATTGCCATGGAATTTGATACAGTACATATGTTAATAACCAAATATTATGCATGCAACATGACTGCTCTTAACACTGATCTGATCTTAACTGAGAATCAAATGCTCATTAGCCACACGCACACCCACACACACAATCTGTTCAGAGATTGGACGGCAGCTAATGCGATGACAGCTAATCCTCAGAGCTAAAGGTGGAGTAATGGCCCTCTCTCCTTTACACACGCATATGTACACATTCACATAGAGATATTCTCATTGTTACATCGCAGACAACTTCACATGAAGTCCATTTGTGAGAGAAGACTTAGTCAGAATATTTAAGGCTTTGAAGTTGGCTGTAAATTAGAGAGTTATTCTTAGAAAAGTTGGAAAAAGAGTGGGAGGAATGACGGGAGGAAGGAAGGACGCCATTTAGCACAACCTGCTCTGTGGCAAGGCAGAGGAACAGAACAGAAGGTGTGAACATAAAGGTAAGATTATATTTGTTGTCATTTATCTGATATTGCACTACATATGTGGGTGTATTTTTCCAGTGCGAACACACTACAAGTAGTAGTCAGGTGTGGTGGAAACACTGTGAGGTCACTTTAGGACAGAAGAGGACTTGAGAGTTTGGCAGCTATTTTAAACTCAATATGGATTTATATGTTTCTGTGCTACAAAATAAGACAGAGTACAAGTGTTGGTTTTAGTAAGAGAGAGAATGAAGAGCTGGTATAAGTGTATTTTTAAATCATAAATAAACAGAAACTGTAAATAAGGGGAAACATGCTATTGGAGCGGTTATTACATAATTGCAATTTATTATTGTCTCTTCATTGTCACTGTCTTTTTGTATCCCTCCTGCTCTTTTAATCTGTTTCGATCAAACAACATTTGTTTGAATGATCAAATAATCTGGACTGTGTAATCCTATTAGGCTAATCTGGTCGTGCCTGTGGGTGTATGGTTGTTTGTGTGTGTGTGTTTGTGTGCATGTGTTTGTGAGTGTGTTGAGTGGGATCAGGGTGTGTTTCAGTCAGAAAGCTATTAAAGATTAAAGGAATAGTTACATTTGACATTTTGATATATATATTGTATGTGCTTTCTTGCAGAGATAGGAAGATTGATACCACTCGCATGTCTGTATGAGACATATGAGCCAGGGAGTTATCTTAGTTTAGCATACAGACTGGAACATTTGGGGAAGATAGCCTTGCTCTGTTCAGCGGGAACAAAATCCACCTACTAGCCAATCACAGCTGAGTATACCATAATAAGAATCAGGTCATCGTATCTTAGGCTCAATAAGCCTCGTCAAAACATGCTTCTACAACATAAGAAAAAGATAAGAGGTACTTTATTGATCCCAAACTGGAAAATGTTTTAACATGTAACATGCATCTACAACCAGCATCTTCAACCTCATGTACTTTCCTCCAACTCTTTCTATTTATTCGAAAAACAGCTAAAGAGACCTCCGCTACCATAAACCCAAATCAATTAGGAAAAAGTCCAAGTCGCAGAAGCTGCATGCCTTAAAAACCTTTTTGTTATGGAAGGTCTATGGAGAAAGAGCAATTAAAAAAAGATATGTCTTTATTCGCAGGTTTGTGGTGTTGTCATGGCGAGGCCCAGGCGCCCTGCGTCTGAAAACTACCAGCCGGTCTGGTCTTCAGTCAGTCAGTCGGTCTCCTACTCCAGTGGAGCGAACGCTATGGTGTCAGAGGACGGAGATGATCATGCGGGCATTTTATCCCTCTCCAAGAGCTCCATGGATGTGGTCATGGCAACGGTACCGCCGCACATGCGTGACCCAGCCTGGATCGGTATGGACCTGAGACGCAGCTCCAGCACCAACACACACCTTGAGCAGAACTCTGTGACGCTGCAGAAGCTGCACCCTCGCATGTGGCAGCACATCAACTCCGCCAACACGGACATGCACAAAAGCCCCCCCGGCTTGCATCGCTGGAGTGAGAGCAGCACCAGCACACACAGTCGCAGCAGCACTCCAGATACAATTGTGTGGAAAGGTGGGACTTCACGCCCCTCGAGTCTAACCCAGGAAACCCCTTGCTCTCCCTTTTCCAAAATGACCACTTACTCTCCATTCATGTCGCCGCTAGAGGCAACTGAAGATGTCTTAACTTCTTCTTCTTCAACACTTACGCTGAGCCCACAGCATCAGGTAGACTTACATGCGCCCTCGCCATCCCCACTTCAGTCACCAAGGCGTGCTCTGACCGCGTCACCCTTGCCACCCCACTCCCCCAATCTCCTGCAGCCCACTAACACAGAGGATGAGGGCTTCCTGGAGAATAACTCGCTTTCTTTTATATTCCCATCCCCGATACCCTCATCTGTTAGCCTAGCAGGGTTAGGTGCGTCAACAGATCCTGAATGCCTTGACGATGGCGTTATTGAAGAGCTGTACAGTCCTGGAGGCTCACAGTTTTCACGGGGTGGAGAAGTGATGAGCCCAGGGAAAATGTTAGGCTACCAGACGCCTAATTCACCAGCAGACGGACAGGAATCAGAAAGAGGAGCGTCAGTCAGCCATCTTGAGCTGCCATGGCAACAGGGACAAAGCCGGGGTTGGACGTCACCCCTGGTTTCTTCCTTGAGCGACTCTCTATTGGGCGACTGCTGCAGGTGCAACTTGAACAGCAGAGAGAGCATCACAAAGGCTCCGGAGTTCAGGGAGGAAGGGACAATGACGACACAGAGGGAGTTGGTAGACGCAGCGGTGCAGACGGTCTCTCCTTACGGCTCCTTGTGGGGCCTCAAAAGGGACACCTCCAACATGGGCTCCCACTCCTTTCTGGGTTCGCCGCCCGGATCAAGACTGAACCTGAAGACTTTAGTGGGGTCCAACTCCAACCTGGTCTCCCCGACTTCCAGCATGTTCCCAGCCAACAGCAGAGAGGGTGAGGAGCAGGAGGAGAGGCAAGGAGACGACCCGACGTGGGATGTTAACTCAACATCGTCATTGCACGACCATGAGAGGAGGAGGTCGTGTCTAAAGATGAAGATCTTCCAGGGAGTGGAAAGGGACCAGTTTGGAAGGAGGGGGAGCATGAAGCAGGTGCAGTGGGACGAGGACGGGATGACATGGGACGTTCACGGAGCGTCGGTGGATCCGCAAGAGCTGAGCACAGCCATACGGAAACACCTGGAAATCCAGAACAGCCCCAGATTTCCGAAACTCACCTCGAAGAAGAAAAAAGCACCGATGCCTCCTCTCCTATCGAATGTGGTGAAGGTCTTTGCCCCAGAACATCCTCCGCCTGTGGCGATCATTACCTCAACTTTTACAGGGATGGGAGAGGCAGACGAAGGAAGGAGTGAAGTTGAGGGGGAAGGAAGAGGCCAAAAGGAGGGAAGATTAGAAGCTGCTCGTAGATTAAGCAGAGCTGAGGCACCTTATGCAAAAGAAGATGATGAGGTTTACGGAGAACAAATCAGCAGACATCCAAAATCAACCTTGCATGGGAGTGGTAAGAAGAGGTCACTGAGGAGGCCTGGATGGTGTGGAAGCTCCAGGAATGAAGATGACTGAGCCTGGAGACCAGACTTATTATTGACTATGGATAAATCATGGCTGATCCGGTCCTGAATTTGAAGAGCTCTACTAATAAACTCTACATGAAGCTCAGCTCAATTAACTTGATCATGTTTCCAGTTAAACTGCATTGTAATTACATTTTGAGGTCAATGTATTTTCCCAAGAGCCACAGTGGCAATTTTAAACACATGGTTATGGTTTGAAGTACAAATAGCAAAAGCGCAACAACACTACTTGGCTATGTTTATGCAGTACTATTATTCTGCTTAAAATACTGTTACGCCAATAAAGATATGGATGTACCTCTTTTAAAGGTACTTTTGACTGAAAATGTTTCTCCCCAAATGTAATTGGTAGTATATTTAGTGAGACCATGTTGCATTGGGAGGGGCTCTCACTATGATTGTTTTTCAGATACATTTGATCTATTTTGTTTCATCTACAGTTAATATTCTAATAAAATATGCTTGAATGAGTAGTAAGGATTCACCTTCAAGTAGACATTTGTTGTTTTTAGAAAGTAAAAAGTAAACTTAATATTATCATACTTCTGAAGTTTACTTGAGCCTCATACAGAATTTGTTTTTTGCCAATACTGACAATGATTATGTACTCCAGTAAAAAGCCTGTATACTTCAACAGTTCTCTTTGCACTTTAGTTTTCACACACTATTGTAACACGTTTTTACAGTCTTTGATTGCCACAAATCTTCAAGCCTGAGTCGACTAATTTCTCTGTATAAAATAAACCAACCAAGATCTGCATTTCTCTCCAGCTGACTAATGAGAGAAGTGCTGGGTAAACACATTTACACTCAAATATTTACACATATAATTACACAGGAGGTGACTCAGCTGAAATATGTTTGTTGTTTGTGAATAAACACCAACTCAAAAACCCCAATAACTCTCCCTCGCTCTCTTCCCACACTCTCAGCCCATTCACTGTGGAAAAAAATACACAAAGTTGAGTTGTGTGTAAACTTGGTGAACCACAGTGGTGAGGTTTGACCATTCAGGCGTTGCCATTCAGATGAGCGGGCACATTCTCTCTCATTCACCACAGAAAAAAAAGCTCAACTCACTAGTGGCTTCCACTGCAGTCCTCATATTTTCACAGATGTGTGTCGAGTGGACATTAGGGTCTCTGTTGCTGTCACTTTAAACAATCCACAAAAAAACTGTAAATATACTTAGAAACTGATTAAAAATAGGATTAAAATGATGTTTCTATGTTGTATAAGAGGACTATACGAGCATATATATGCCGATCAACACTGGAGTTTTTGGGCAGTCACCAATATCAGTAAGGCTTTTTAAAACACGTGATAAGAATATATTAGCTAAACATAAAACAAACATGTTATTCTTTGGGATACACTTAGTTATTCTTCTTTAAAATTGTGAGACTTTGATATGCATTAAATGACGGTATATCACACAAAACTAACACTAAGAGTATATAGCCAGGATTGTTGCTTTGTGTGACTAAATGCTTTAGCTAACTGCTAATTAGCGGCATGCTAAATGCTCACAGTAATATTGCTTACTAGTTCGAGTTTAGCAGGTATAATCTTGAGCATGTTTAACATCTTGGTTTAGAATGTTAGCATGCATTAGCACCTAACACGTGGGACACATATATAGCTGATATAAATGCCTTTTGTTAGCAGGTATTTAGTCATTGACCCTTTGACCTAATGGTGATGCTAGATAGAAAGTCAGGAGATTAAAAAGATAACACAATCATCCTCAAAGGAACATGAATGTCACTACCAATTTTCATGGCAATCCATCCAATAGTTTTTAAAATATATTTCTTTTTTTTAATACTGTTTATTTGCCAAACAGTAGCTACATCTCAAAAAAGAAAGAAAGGGATAACTATCAAACACATATAATAATATGAATAACAGCAGTAGTTATACATTTGGTTAAATGTAAGGAAGAAAAAAAACATTAAAAAATAAGAATAAACTTGTACACACCGTTTAAATATCTATTAGGTTAACAACACATATCTTACCGAGTAACGTTTACAAAGGATGCACTGTAGTTTTGAGAGTTTAGATAAAAAGGTCAAGTTCAGGTCACTATGTCACTGCTGTCATGTGACATGATGTGATGTTTGTGTGCAGTGCTGCATTGTGCAGTGTGCATGTTGGTGTGTGTGAGCATACTATATGTATGTGAAAGTGCTGATGGGACTCCCCCAAAATGCCCTTTTTTTCTCAGCGGCAGTGGAAACCCGCAGTTGGAGGAGAACAATCCAGCGCTTGGCCTTTGTTGTGACACAGCTTATTGTCCCTGTGTGTGTTTGTGTGTACTGTATGTGTACCTGTGCATGTACATCTGTGTGCGTTGGCTGCTTGGTATAAATAGCGTGGGACGTTTGCCGGCCGGGGATTCTGTGATGAAGATGGCTGTACCTGGACCTCCGCTGCTCCTCTTTCTGTCTCTGCTGCTGCCGCTGCTGTTGAGCAAGGCATCTCTGCCAGCAAATGCATACACGCTCACCCCCGGACGGCAGCCCCAGCACAAGCTCCTCCACCTGGGTGAGGGCTGTTAAAACATGCAAAACCTTACATTTGAATATCAACTTTCTGGTTTTGGAGCTTTACTTTTTTTTGTTATGCTTTCCTCTCAGACTGGCCAAGGGATTGTGGTTTGGCTCACTTCAAGCCAAACGTAGCCGAGAGGATAGTTTCCGGGAACGAGGCCAGACCCCACTCCTGGCCCTGGCAGGTGTCTCTGCAGGTACATCTGCCTCTCCATTGATGTAGTTCAGCTTAGGGAGGTCTTAAATTCAATGCTATATTCAATGTTATATTCAAAAATCCAATACACTAAGACCAGATACACTTTTATTTATCCTAAGACTGCAACTACGGGTCTTAAAGAAGTTTATCAATTAATCTTGTATTGTATTGAATGTCAGAATATAGTGAAAAATGCCCATGATAAGTTTCCACAGCAAAAGGTGACGTCTTTAAATTATCTATTTCATATGCACAACTTTTTTTAAAGCAAATAGATTGTTAAACAGAGAAAATCAGTAAATTCTCTTATTTTAAATGGTAGAAAGGAGTGGTTAAGCACACATAAGTTTGACACGTGTATTTCACTAAATGAATTGACTAATCACTTGAGAATATTACAATTTAAAAAAAATCTTTTTTTAAACATGAATGATTGTAATTAACATTAGCAGGAGAAAAGGTGTTATCATAGATAAATACGCTTTTATGTAAATCGCAGAGGTGGAAAGTAACTGAGTTCATTTACATTACATTACATGTTACTTGTTAGATGCTTTTATCCAAAGCGACTTACATACTCAATTACCCACCGAGCCACAGCCACCCTTTAATTTACTCAAGTACGGTACTTTTTGAGGTACATGTACTTTACTTGAGTATTTCCTTTTTTGCTACTTTGTACTTCTACTCCACTAGATTAATTGAACACCTTAAATGAGCAGATTTGGATTATTGATGTGAATCCACACTTAAATAAGACTTTATTAGTTGCACCTGGAGTAAATTCACAAGCTACCCTGCCGTATACAAAGTCAATAAAACTAGCTGCACCTTTAGCAGCTTTGACAAAACTTTGATAAATCAATAATTATAATCAAAACATATAATATATATTATTCTGAAATGGGTTTTGGTACTTTAAGTATATTTTGATGAAAATACTTTCCTACTTTTACTCATTTTGAATGCAGAACTCTAACTTGTAACAGAGTATTTCTACACTCTGGTACTCAAGTACAAGATGAGAGTACTTCGTCCACCTCTGGTAAATGGACACTAGAATAGGGCTAATTGGGTCATATATTAATACATGTGTGAACAAACTGATTTAACATTGACGCTCTATCAAATGTGAACCAACCACATGGAACAACGGAACATCCTTGTTTACTCACTAATAACAAATCATAATTAATCATCCATCAGGTGATCATTTTAAAGTAAATGTGTAAAAGTGTAATCAAATGTTGTCACATCACTGAGGAGGGTGTCTGGTTGTCTCCTGTAGGTTCGTCCCAGGGGAAGCAAACATTACATTCACGTCTGTGGAGGAACTCTCATCCACAAGAACTGGGTCCTTACTGCTGCTCACTGCTTCCAAAAGTAAGAAACCGTGAACACAGAAGAAGAAAGACAGAAGGTTTGAAAAAAGAAACAAAATGAGAACCACTATGGTCTTGCTTTAACTATTTGTTTGGCCTCTCAGGGGGAAAGCTGAGGATGCTGGGAGTTGGAGGATCGTCCTGGGGAAGCACCAGCTGAGACGCTCGGAGAAAGCAGAAAGGGTCTTTCCCGTGAAGAGGATCTACCGACACGAGAACTTCCGTTACCCGGCTCACAGCGAGCTGGACTACGACATCGCCCTGGTGAAGGCTGCCACAGATATCGTCCCCTCAGACTTTATCCGCTACGCCTGCCTGCCGCGCAAGCAGACCAGCCTCAACACCGGACACTACTGCTGGGTCACCGGCTGGGGAGACACCCGAGGTGAGAGGAAGAGAGGGATTGTTAAAGGCACACTTCCCCTCAAAATGATCATTTATTTATCAGTTACTTAGAATGTGTTATCTTGAATTGAAAAAGAAAAACATGCTTATACACAGTGAACTTAGAAACTAAAATCAAAGAAAAATCTTGATGAATGAAACTAAATGGGGGCTGTGTTAACAACAGTTAAAATATGTTTTAAAAAAAACCTGTTTAAAAACTAAAAACACCCAAACTCACGCATTATATATTCCAAGTCTCTTCTATCCAGTACTTCTAAGACATCTCCACTAAAACCTTACTTTTTAATAAATGTCCAAATAAACATGCTCACACTGGTGCCGGGGCAGTAATTGTCTTGGCTAGCACTATTTAAATAGTGAGATCTGAGTTCAAATGTGTGGATCTTGAATGTGTGCATGTACTGTTGTACAAAACTGCAGGGGAGATATTTCAAACCAAAATGATAGACAATCATTACTCTACTTAGTGTTTGATGTCATATTGTCACAGCAAAATAACATAGTGTTTTAATGACAATTGATTGACCTAAAATGCAGGTTAAATAAAAATTGTTGTCCTTTACTCCATTTCAGGCGGGAAGGAGAATGTGTCTCTAGCAGAAGCCCTGAATCAAGCCCGCCTACCCATCATTGGCCACAAGACCTGCCGGCAGAAGAAATTCTGGGGCGAGCGTGTCCGAGACTCCATGATCTGTGCCGGGTTCAGAGACACTGAGGGCCCGCCTGCTGCATGCCAGGTATGACAAACATAAAGCTGCAACTAACTAACAGTTATTTTCATTACCTATGAATCTGAAGATTCTTCAGAGTAATATCGTGGTCTATGAAATGTCAGAAAATAGTGAGAATCAACCATCCCAGTTCCAAGGCGATTAAGAGGCCTCATTATACTTATTTGGGTTTTTTCTTTCCTGTAGTTATATTGTTTTTTGTGCATGGTCTCCAAAGGCTACAATCCCAAAGTTCCCTCCAGAGGGAGTTACTCTCCCCCAAATATACCGCACCCCCCTGCCTGAAACACCTTGATTGTTAACTTCAGCGACATAGTGACATCACTACGTAACAGTTGCGATTCTATTGGCTAGCGCTCCAATACAATGGCTAAGGGGCGGGACATCTCTAGGCAGTTGACCAATCACTACAAAGTCGGCCAGCTAACCAATCAGAGCAGACTGGGCTCTGGTTTCAGACAGAGGGTGAAAAGAGGTCATTTTTTAACATTAAAGCATGGAGACATGTGACAGTAGGCACAAAACGAATATGTACCTGAAAAAGAGCATACTAGGTCTCCTTTAAATTTGAATATAATATAAAACACAAAGCAAATCTCATTATTTGAGGCAGGTTCTGCAATGTAAGCATAAAAAAATATTTTTAATTTATTACCAAATGATTTGATAACTTTTCTCTTGATTGATATATAATTTTGTCGACTATACACTGAACTCTAGACTCCGATTTACTGAATATGTTGGGGGTAAAATAAATAAATAATTTAAAAAAGATGCCACCTCCTCACCATCTCTCTCCATCTCTCAGGGTGACTCCGGCGGCCCTCTGCTGTGCCAGCAGGGTCACGACCGCTGGGAGGTGCACGGTGTGGTGAGCTTCGGCCCGATTGGCTGCACCGTGGAGAACAAACCCAGCGTCTTCACCCGCACCGCTGCCTACATCCCCTGGATCGAGGCGACGCGCATCAGGGACTTCTTCCTGCACTAAACGTGTCCCCGGCTCTGAGCTGGCAGCAAACTTAAGCTCGGTTTAATGTCTGACGTCCACATGAGACAACAATCTGTTTTGATGTGCCATAGTCCATTCAGCAACCACTTCAAGATGTAAATACAAGTTCTGAATGGGCAATTATTGTTTTAAACACATCATATTTTACACTGTACACTATGCACTGCTCTGAACAAAGTCGTGCATAATGTACAACACTTTTACATCCAGTCTACAATTGTGCAATAAAATAGTTAAAAGCTAAATCTTTGTCAACATTTTTTTAATATAGTTTTTAATACAGCGAGTGTGATGAGACACCAACAGCTTTACAGTGATTTCTTCTTGCACAGTAAAACAGGAACCACTGCATATACGCTTCAATAAATACAACAGTATTGAGAACTGACCTTAAGGCTTCGTTCTTGTGTTTGTACATCGTAAATGAAAATCTCTTTGCTCGTCTAGAAGAGTCTTTCAGTCCAGAATCAGAACATGCTGTCGTTCATCAGGTGAACCACACACACCAGGTGTCACCCTTTGGCTTATTTAACCCATATATCACAGGTTAATTGATTTCAAAACTAGCATCAAAGAAGACTTATAAGTCTCACATAAACAATAATATAACAAATGACACACTTCTATAAAAAACCTTTCTTATGACTAATCAGATCAGCGACAGGAATCCCACAGATAAATGAAGAGAGAGGGGTGTTATAGGACGGTCTACATCTCGATTCCCAGCGGAGTTTAGTCCAATCTTCCTTTTCTTTTCAACCACATCCTTTGTTTCCCAGAATGGTCCTGGAAAGGAAAGTGAACCAGAGTACTGGGAAGAGCCCACACTTCCCTGAAAAGCACACTGCATTTGACCAGAGTGTAATTCCTCTTAGCGCTGTGGTGAAAGGCTGTGTCCTGGAGAGATATTTGGCCCTAATGTAAAGCAGATCTGTGTGGGAGAGGGTTAGTACAGCCTGGAGGACGGGGAGGGGGAGGAGCCTTTGAGGTGGTCCCAGTTGCTGTAGAGAGCGTAGGCACCAGATAAGGCTAAACCAGCCAGGCCTCCTCTGGCTACACCTCTCAATCCACCTGCAAACATAGAGAGGAAACAGAATCAATGATAGAGCTGTGTATGAACATTGTATAATGCATTAAAACATGCCAAATAACAACTTCAGAAAGATTTCTGTTTCATGGCTCCAGGCCATAGTCCAAAGTTCCATATTATAAAATCAGGTGTATTTGTGCACTCCAATTATTTGATCAATGACTGTAGAACTGGGATCTTAGAAAACATTTATTCAGAAATGAAGACTTATGACTCGTGCAAGGTGGAAATAGGCATCAATTTAATAGATTACTTATAAATAAAAGTATATAATCCCTAGCTTAATAAACAATCACTTGTTGCAGCCCAATAGCATTAAAAACATTGCATTTTGGTGGTTCAGTAGGATTAAAGTTGCATTAATTTAATTGAGAACTTGTGAAAACATAATTTTTCCGCAGCAGGATTTTATATGGAGACAATGAATGTTAAAATCCAGCTATCTTTGTTTCATTAAAACACATCTGCAAATAGCACGCACATTAGTGGTAGGTGTATAACAGATAAAACACTTACTGCCGGATTTAAAGAGCATCCCAGTTAGCATCCCAGCGGTCACCGTGTTGATGTCGTCTTCTGCTCCTCTGGCCTTCTCTATCGCCACGCCAAAAACACTATATAACAAGGCTGCAACGGCAAAGAAAAAAACATAAAGGTTTCATAAAAGAAATATACCAAACAACACAAATTCATAAAAGCACACCAATATAATATGTAGTGTATACAAATAAAGTAAAGCTTCCCTAGATGTTGCAGTATGATTTGGGATTAGTTTTTTATAAGGGTCTTACTAGGGCTGTGCAATTAATCGTATTTTAATCTTGATTACGATTTTGGCTTGCAACGATTACGAAAACAGCGTAATCGAAATAAAACGATTATTTTTGCTGCATTCCCTTTCGCAATGATGCTCTCAATTTCTCTTGCGTTATACATCCTGCCCGCGCGTGCGCTTTCACCCCTCCCTAAAAGCCCTCTCTGCCAGGTTGTGTTGTGACTTGCAGTCTGTTTAATAAAGCCATATAAACACGTTACAAGGGAAGCTTTAGTTGCCGTGTATTTATTCTCCGGTGCTTCATGCTCCGGTCTCTAGAGTACAGTCAACTTTTACTAACCTCGTCAAGCCGGAACCTCTTAGCTCGCTACTTTCGGATAAGGGGTTACCAAAAATAAGAGTACTGCATGTAGCAGATTAAACATGACAGGTTGTGAGTGACATTAGAGATCATATTTATATTAGGGCTGTCAGTCGATTAAAATATTTAATCGCGATTAATCGCATGATTGTCCATAGTTAATCGCGATTAATCGCACATTTTTTATCTGTTCTAAATGTACCTTAGAGGGATATTTTTCAAGTTTTTAATACTCTTATCAACATATGAGTGGACAACTATGCTTTATATGTTTGTTTATTATCATTTGAACAATGACAAATATTCTCATGAATATTAAACACAACAACCTCTGAACATTACAAATATTCGCCTCAATTCAACCTAGAACCTCTCTCATACAATAATACAATACTGTGTGTGTGTGTGTGTGTGTGTGTGTGTGTGTGTGTGTGTGTGTGTGTGTGTGTGTGTGTGTGTGTGTGTGTGTGAATGTGGAGACACTGTGATGGATTGTTGGAGCTATGTGCAGCTCAAGGCATATATGCCTGTGTGTATGAGCTGTGTTGCGCGCACTATCCGTGCTGAGTGTGCTGTCTGGCTACCTGCATAAAGTCAAGTGCTCGGCGCAGTTGTCGGCGAAATGTCGCTCCTCTGTTTTCATTGAAACAGCTCCTTATATCCGTTAGCTCAGCTAGCTAGCACCAGATGCTAACAACAACACGTAAGGTGTGCTTAGCTCGCGCCACACATACACACACCCTCCCGGTCCTCCCGATGGCCAGTCCGGGCCTGCCGGTGAGCGTGGAAGTGTGGTCTGCCACAAGCGGGCGGCAGGAGCGGGGCTGTCAGCATCAGCTTGTAGATGGTATTTTAAACTCGATGCGCTCTGAAACTACGGCGGCCGAGGACAAAAAATACACATGCGTTAATCGCGTTAAAATAATTAGTGGCGTTAATTTTTTTTTGCGTTAACGCGTTATTAACGCGTTAACTTGACAGCCCTAATTTATATATGTTTAGTAGGTTGTGGAAGTGCGCTCAAAAATATTTGTTGATCTTTATTGGTATTTATTATTTTTGACATTATTTATTTAAATGTAGATATAAATGGGTTTTTTCAGTTGAATTATACTTAAAGTTCAGGGTAATCAACTGTTAAAAACATACTGTTCAAATTATTTTTTTTATTTTTTTAAAGTTCAATAAATGGATGTTTTCAAAGTCAATGAATAATCGTATTTAATAATCGTGATATCAATTTTGACCAAAGATAATCGTGATTATGATTTTTGCCATAATCGAGCAGCCAACAGAGCAGCCAACTCTCTTACCAACAGAGCCCAGAGAGTTGGCCCATGAAGCCCCCTGTCTGGTCACCATGTTGAGGATCCTGAAGGGAGAATGCAAACATTTAGAAGACAGTTCCAGTGATCCAGGTGTAATTAAATAAATATTACTGAAGTGTCCACACTCACTGCACATTACGAGGTTTGGACCATCCCAGGTCTCTAGTCTCCTTCAGGCTCACCCTGAGACCATTTACAGCCCCAAATGCTGCTCCTGAAGTCAAAACAAGTTATGTTCCAGTTATTATTTATTCATTCATTTAACAGGGACAGTGCACATTAATGAACATTTCTGTAAATGTGCCAGAGTTAGCGAAGAGGCTATTTTTCATCTGTAGTCCCTGGACAGATTTTAAAAGTCAACCTAAAACACATTTCATTTTAAACAAGTAAATACAATAAATGTAAAACATGGAACACACATTACTGGAATACTTAAATAAAACAATTTAAAAGACAGAACAATATAACTAAACAAATAAAACAAAACAAAAGAACATTATAAAACACAGGCAGTGGGTTTTAAGGAGCAGATCATGTGTCAGTGTTGGCAGAGCGGATTCCTCACTAACCATATTTTGAGTTTTGGGTTAAATAAACTGAATGTAGTCTGGTCTCTGATTGGAGATGGGATTGAGTTCCATTGCTGAGCAGCTTTAACAGAAAATGAAGACTGACTGAAAGAACTTTTTCTGAGTGGAATAATGCAATCTCCTCTCGCTGCACCTCTTGTTATCCTAGTTGCAGTTGTGCGTATATTAATAAACTGTCTAAGAGGAGGTGAGGTAAGGCCGTTGACAATCTTGTAAAAAAGGCAAGCATTTGCATGTTTCAAGCTCAACAACATGTTTTGAGTATTGGGCAGTGATGAGAATAAACAGATTTTTTGTCCAGTATTTTGAGTGTTTGTTTGTATTAATGTGTGACTCATTCTGTGCACCAGTTTTAATGAACCTGTTATTTATTCTTTTGTAAAGCACTTTAAACACCCCGTGTACGAAATGTGTATACTCATATTCTACACACGTTTATCATTTTTACTACAAAGCAAAAAATGATGTAAAGTGAAAGGGATTTATATACAGTAAATATATATAATGAACACGTGTACTTTGCCTTACCAATAATGCAGGAGCCTCCAATTGTAAAGAAAGCCAGTTCAAACCTCCCTCTTGTTTTATTGGCACCGGTGGGCAGAATAAACTCATCTGTGTCCTGAAACACAACATCAACAGCTGTTAGAAAATGAATTTTGTTAAAAAAAACACATTTGTAAATGTGTTACTCTTCTTCTTCTCTAAATCAATCCATTGTACTGTTATTTTGATTTGCCATATGCCTCTATTTATATAGCATTTGAGTGATGGAATATTGTTTTGGATTCACTTAAAAGATAAGGTAAGGTTAGATTATAGGGTAGTGCTTGGTCTTGCAGGCTGTTATTGTTACTGTTCAATACATTAACTTTTTCAAATCTAGACAACATGTAGGAAACATTGTAATATCTAAAATAATATAAATCTGCTTATTGTCTGAGCCCATATAGTCAAGCTTCAAATGGGTTATCAGGCTGTCACATTTCTCATATCTCCATTATGCCTAATGATAGTACTTAACAGAATCTGAATTTACAAAGAAGATACATTCCACTTTAGCTTACCTGAACAAGGTACCGAGGGTCGACATTGAGGTAAGGAGACAAAGGACTCATTCCAGTCACTGAAATGAAATCACAATAGCATGTTAGCTAACCTTTTAAATTGTGTAACGGTTGTATTAACAAGACATCCAAAGGGCATAGAGCGACCAGCACATATGTTACCGGTGTTAGCAGAATAAAGCAAAGGGAAAACTTACAGGGAACACCGGCGAGCTCTGTGTTGGAGTATTCACCTCCTCCAAAGAGACCCCCGACACCTCCTTTCATTCCTCCCGACCCTTGCGAGTTGTCCATGGCTGTAAAGTGAGGAGATCCGAGGTTCACCTGGTGAACACCGGAGCTGCTAGCCGTTAGCAAGCACTAGCTAGCTATGTCGTAATACTCAAAATCCAAGAGAGACTGGTCGACGACGAGCTGCTGGATTCACTCACAGCAGTAGACAGTGTCCTGTTGATGTGAATGTTAAATCCTCACTGAGTTTTAAACGTGAAAATGCAGATTTTTTTTTACAGATACTGAGAAAGTCTTCTCGTCTATCCTCTGACCTCCAGCAGCACGTTCTGCTTTCTTCTTCTGTGGTGTTCGTCTGACAGGTGCCCAACACGAGTAGAGGTGCATTACCGCCACCTGCTGGAGTGGGAAAAGAGATTCTGCAGGGAAAAGTAACAACTACAAAAAACATTACAAACTTAATATTGAATTTAAGTATTACTATTAACATAGTATTAGTATTAATTTGTATTGTAAATTAGCCTTATTAAAGGGGGGAAATAAAATATTATAACTAAAGACGTTCTCAGAATAAAATAATGACTTCGTATCTCAAAATAATGAGTTAGTAACTCTGAATAATGAGACATTTTTCCTAGAATAAGGATTTTGTATCTTAAAATATTTTTGTATAATCTTTTGAGGTAAAACAAGAGTTAACAGATAATGCATGATGAGATATTATAGATTAAGATTAAACGTTATTGATCAACATTATGTAGCAAAATAATATAAATTAGTTAAAATTAGTGCCACAGAAACACACATTGATGCACCTATAGTTATAATCAGGGCCGGTTCTAGCCAATTTGATGCCCTAGGCGAGATTTTAGCTGGCGTTGTCTTTGCAGGTGCTTGTTGAAGTTTGACGTTGTGTTTGCAGCAGTGGATAAAAGCTTCTGGCCTGGACACAGTTTGCACCTCACCGTCACATTCCTGTCCTTTCTTCGGACGAACTCAAAATAATGGGCATACCTCCGCTCCACCCCTCGAAAGTTATCGCTGTTGACTCAGCCATGTTTATGCACTGCATGTGGACGCGCAAGTCACGCCAATGTTACTTAAATATAAACCTGCGGCGGAAATCCCTCTTGTTTGTCAAAGGGAGAATCTAGTAATTCTGTATGTTAGTAGGCTAACTGTAGTGTGTGATTACTGATTTTATAAAAGTAACGAAGTAACGCGTGTCGGGCAATGTTAGTAACTGTAGTGTGATTATTGAATTATAAAAGTAATGCGTTACATTACTCCGTTACCGACAAAAGTAATATTATTACAGTAACACGTTACTTTGTAATGCGTTATACCCAACGCGTTACACCCAACTCTGCCAATAACCTACCATAGCCAATAACAAATACATTTAACTTATTTTATTTTTGTTGTTCATTCATATCTTATTTTACCTAGTTAACATTTATTTAGTAATTTAGCATTTTTTTTATCTCTCCAGTTTTAAACAATATTTTTGGTTTACTGTCCTATAGTATACATTGAAATGATTTCAAACCTGTTTATCCCAATAATTATAAAGGAGTGCCTTGGAAATATGTGTTTACATAAATTGTTATCAAAACGTTTGAGACCCACTGAGATAACTTTAGCCCCATTTACACGAGGACGAAACGGATACGTTAGCGTTTACGCACCGAATTCGTTTTCAAAAAAGTCTGCCGTTCACACGCATTCGTCTCAATTAACGTGTCCGTTCACACGAGACCGCTCGACCCGCTGGAAATGCTGTAGTCAGGGTTCTTACACCTTTTCCAAAGTCAAATTCAAGCACTTTTCAAGCATTTTCAAGGTGCATTTTCAAGCTTTTCAAGCATCTTACAGCTGTTGTAAATTACATATTTATATACACATACTTATACTCAAATGATTATTTCCCTACCTCACATTAAATCAGATGTTCTTTATGCTATAAACAACCAAATGTGTGTTTCATAATAGCATTCTACATGAGGATGAAAAATTAAAAATGTTAGAAAAGAAAACTAAGTTTAATATTTCAAAATGTGTGACCCATCTGTACGTAGACTGGGCATCCCATATAACCTGGCTGAGCCAATATAAAACAATCAGCCAAATAACTTTTCAATATATTGTAGCGACCCTGCATAGGGTGCTGGGTGTGTCACTCAAGCGTCCCCCGTCTCTCGGCCAATCACGGAGCTGCACAGTAATGCTGGTCGGTGTGCGGGCCTGTGGTTGGGGGAGCAGAGGGGGGAGGGCTGGGGTGTCGTGACGTTGACCCTGTTTTGTGTCTGGGAGTGAGGGAGTAGAGCTCAGAGTGTTGATGAACCTGCAACCTGTAACATGTAACCTGTGACCGTGTGCGAACAAAGGAGCTATTAAACACCAAGAACTTGAAGCCTATTTCCGACTCCCTTTGTCGAACGTTACATTGGTGTCAGAAGTGACTTTTTCGAACGAAGGACGTCTATCCTGACGGGAGCTCGTAACTGCGTCACGGAGTTAGCCGGTGAGCTAGCGGAGATGGATGAGTTCGGCAGGATGGGAGTGAAGCAAGAAAATAGTGACGGAGAGGAGGATGGAGCATGCGGGTGGTCGAAGGACATGAGTAGGGAGTTCAAGAGTGCACGGGAGGCGAGAGAGCGCCTGAGAGAGTCGGCGGTGAGGATGGCTAGAGACGCGGGGATGACTCCTTCCTCAGCGGCGTTTCGCGCCATTGACATTCTGGATGTAAACAACAATGGCGGCGCCCAGCAAACAGTAGCAGCCGCCGCGTCCGTGAAAACACCCAAATACTCGGGTAGGTCAGACTGGGAGGCTTTCCATGCCCAATTTGAACTGCTAGCACATGCCGGGGAGTGGTCAATAGAGACTAAAGCGCTACAGTTAGCTCTGTGCCTCACAGACGAGGCTCTTTCATGCCTGCTACTACTTAGCCCTGAGGACCGACACAGCTATGAAGCGTTAGCGGGGGCTTTGAAGAGGCGGTTTGGACAGTGTTTCCCGCCAGAGCTGCTCCGGAATGAAATAAATAACCGCTGTAGGAAGTCTGGGGAGACGCTGCGGGCGTTGGCTAACGACGTGGAAAGCCTGACGCGGCGGGCGTATGCACACATGCCACCCGGAGTGCAGAGTGAGCTGGCACGGGATCAATTCATCAGGGCCCTCCTCCCTGCGGACTTGAGGGTCGAGGTACAGCTGCAGCATCCACAGTCCTTGCAGGCGGCTTTGGAGATGGCTGTGGAGAGAGAGAATGTGTGGAGTGTAGCTGCTAGGAGCAGCGGAGGGCCGTTACTACCGGCTGTGAGGAGCTGCAGAGAGGAGGAGAAGCCTGCATGGGTTGCCGAAATGACTGAACTGATAAGGGCTGTGACTCTGCAGTCAACACGCAGGCCAAGTAGCAGGGTCTGCTGGGAGTGTGGTCAGCCAGGACATTTGGCCAGAGACTGCCCCAAGGCACGCCGGTCCCAGGGAAACGACGGGGGGCCCGCATAAAGGGGAAGATGCGGATCCAGGCCCAAAAACCCACCAACCAAACCACAGCCGTATTGCCACCAACACAGACAGCCGAGGAAGGAGCCCGACAGCACAGCCGGGGGAGCCAGGCTCTACTCCTTCCTGAAGAAGATGACAGCACAGGCTTGGAGCCTGTCGTCGCGGTGGGCCGTGCTGGTGGTGGGGATTCCTGTTATGTCCCTGTCACTGTGGAAGGGGTGCCCTGCACTGCGCTGGTGGACACAGGCTCGACAGTGACCCTGGTGAGATCAGATGTGTTGCCCAGTGGGACTCAATTAGAACCGACAGCGGTGCGTCTACGCACAGTCACGGGAGAGCTGGCACCTATGAAAGGAAAAGGCATGCTGACTGTGTCGGTGGGGGGAGTTGAAGTGCAGCATCCGGTGTGGATAGCAGATGTACAGGATCCGTGTATTCTGGGCTTGGACTTTTTGAGGGCGTCTGGTTGCCACCTGGACCTTCAGGCAGGCACAGTGAGTTTCCACGGGGGGCCTGTGATCACTATGACCCGTATCCACACCCCTGCTGAACCGGCTGGGACACACCCCGTGAGTACCCTGGAAACGGAAAATAATCCTCCCTCTTTGCCTTTATCCCCGGTGACGCCCACTCAGGGCAACTCCACACCTGTCGCCCCCGGCCTGTGCCACCCGACCACAGCCCCTCCCCAGTTACCCCAGACTGGGGTGGAAGAGGCTCAGCCGGCAGTATGGGAGGTGTGGAGGAAGAACTGTGGCAGCCTTAATCCCGAGCAGCAAGAGCAATTGTGGCAGCTGCTGCTAGAGTTCCAGGGCAGTTTCGCCATGAGTGAGGGGGAGGTGGGCCGAACTCATCTGGTAGAACACGAGATTGACACAGGGGACTCGCGCCCCATCAAGTGTCGCCCTCGCCGACTTCCCCTGGCTCGTCAGCAGGCTTGTGACGAGGCAGTGCAGAGCATGCTGCAGGCAGACATCATCGAGCCCTCCGACAGCCCGTGGGCAGCACCTGTAGTCATGGTCCCAAAGAAGATAGGTGGCTGGCGGCTGTGCTCAGACTACAGGCCGGTGAACGGGGTCACTAAGAAGGATTCATACCCACTTCCCCGCATCGATGAGTCCCTGGACCTGGTCTCCGGGTCGTCGTGGTTCTCCTCCTTGGACCTCCGCAGTGGGTATTACCAAGTCCCTCTGGCCCCAGAGGCCAGGCCAAAAACTGCTTTCTGCACCGGCCGGGGACTATGGCAGTTCAAGGTCCTCAGTTTTGGGCTTTGTAATGCCCCTGCCACCTTTGTGCGGTTGATGGACAGGGTGCTGTCTGGTATTCCCCGTCAGCAGTGCTTGGTTTACCTGGACGACATCCTGGTGCATGGCGGCTCGTTTGAGGCGGCCCTGGGATCTCTAAGAGTGGTGCTGGAAAGGATCAGAGCCGCTGGCCTGAAGCTACACCCAGAGAAGTGCCATTTCATGCAGAGAGAGGTCACTTTCCTGGGCCACAAAGTGGGGGGCGAAGGCATCGGCACCCTACAAGAGAAAGTGCAGGCGGTCGCGGACTGGCCAAATCCTCGCAACCAGAAGGAGCTGAAGAGTTTCCTGGGCCTGGCCTCGTACTATAGGAAGTTTGTACGGGGTTTTGCTTGCACTGCTGCACCCCTGTTCCAGCTGCTACAGAAAGACAGTGATTTCCTCTGGTCTGAGCAATGTCAAGCAGCGTTTGACAGCCTTCGGCGTGCCTTGAGTGAAGCCCCGGTTCTCGCCCCGGCCAACCCCAGTCTGCCTTTCACCCTGGACACAGACGCTAGCGGAGTGGGCGTAGGCGGAGTGCTCTCACAGACTACACCAGAGGGGGAGCGGGTGGTGGCATACTTCAGCCGGGCGTTCAACAAAGCCGAGCGACGGTACTGCGTGACTCGCAGGGAACTCTTGGCAGTGGTGCTGTCCATCAGGCACTTTAAATACTACCTGTGTGGCCAGGCGTTCACGGTGAGGACTGATCACTCTGCATTACAGTGGCTCATGACATTCAAGGAGCCAGAAGGGCAGGTCGCCAGGTGGTTAGAAGAGCTCCAAGCTTTCGACTTCAGGGTGGAGCACCGGGCTGGAGTGCGTCACACAAACGCAGACGCTCTCTCCCGCCGCCCGTGTGCCGCCAGGCGGATGCCACTACTGTGAGAAGAGAGAGACCCGTGAAAAGGAGCTGCTGGAGGAGGACACCGTCTGTGCTGCAGCTCGTCAAGTTGAAGAGGTCGTTTGCCGGGAGCTCCAGACAGTGGACGTGGCAGAGTGGAAGCAACAGCAAGAGCTGGACACAGACATACAGCCTGTACTGCAGTGGGTCGAGGCGCAGCAGCGGCCACCGTGGGAGGAAGTGGCAGTGTTCTCCAAATCAACCAAGGGGCTGTGGTCTCAGTTTGAGGCTCTGCGCCTGTGTCAGGGCGTACTGCAGCGTGCGTGGAAGGAGCCAGCTACGGGAGAGAAGAGATGGCAGGTGGTGGTCCCGAAGGGTCTGCAAGAGGCGGTACTCAAGGCCATGCATGGAACGGCAGGCTCCGGGCACTTTGGCGTCACTAAGACTCTCCGCCGCCTTCGCCAGGGCTGCTACTGGGGGCGGTGCCGGAGGGATGTCGAAGACTTTTGTCGCCGCTGTGACCCTTGTATGGCTCGTAAGGGTCCCCCTGGTCGTTCCCATGCTCCACTGCAACAGTTTCCCGTGGGGGCCCCAATGGAGAGAGTAGCGGTTGATGTGGTGGGGCCTCTGCCTCTGTCAAGCAGGGGTAACCGCTACGTCCTCACTGCCATAGACTATTTCACAAAATGGCCAGAGGCGTATGCCCTCCCTGATCAGGAAGCAGTGACAGTCGCAGATGCTTTGGTGGCCGGCATGTTCAGCCGGTTTGGAGTGCCGGAGTCCCTGCACAGTGACCAGGGGAGGAACTTCGAGTCCCGGGTGTTCGCCTCCATGTGCACACGACTGGGCATGCGAAAAACACGCACCTCCCCCTTGCGGCCTCAGAGCGACGGACTAGTCGAGAGATTCCATCGCACCATGGGCCAGCAGCTGGCCATCCTCACGTCTCAGCACCAGCGTGACTGGGACGAACATCTGCCCCTTGTGCTCATGGCATGTCGCTCTGCAGTCCAGGAGTCCTCAGTCTGTTCTCCTGCTCTCCTCATGTTAGGGAGAGAGCTTCGCACCCCTGCTGTTTTGGCGTTTGGTCAACCGCCAGATTCCCTGGACACTCCTCCAGGGCCTGAGTACGCCAGGAGACTTCAAGACCGCCTGGATTCCGCTCACGCTTTTGCCCGCGATCAGCAGAAAAGTGCTGGGGTGAGACAGAAGCGGAACTATGACACCAGGACAAGAGGGCAGCACTTCCAGGCCGGGGTGCTGGTCTGGGTCTACAGCCCACAACGGAAAAAAGGCCGGTGCCCAAAACTGGACAGCCAGTGGGTTGGTCCCTGCAGAGTACTGGAGAGGGTGGGGGAAGTCGTCTACAGAGTGCAGCTGCCTCCCAAGGGGAGAAAAGTTGTGCTCCACAGAGACAGGTTGGCCCCTTACAGAGGAGTCGCTTCTCCACATGCCCAAGGGACACCGGGGCCCACGGCCTCCCCCTCGACACCCCCACCCAGGTCCCCCGGCGAGCAGAGCAGCAGCCCCCCGTCAGTGACTGAGTTCCCCCCCACTTTCTTCCCCTTTCCCCCGCCTGGACCAGAACCGGCACCCCCTGTCCCCCTGACCCCAGCCCCCCTGCCGAGAAGGCAGACACGACCCCCAAGTCGGTTCAGAGACTTTGTGTGGTAGTTAAAGTTTATAGTGAGACCCCTCGGTTCCTGTAGAGGGCAAGAATGCGCCCTGGTCTCACTGGAAGGGATGGTAGTCCACCCAGACCTTCCTAGTTCAACTAAAGAAAAATGTGTTACACGTTCTCGCTGCTGTGGGTTAGTGTTTAGTTGCAGGTTTTTGTTCTAGTTTTTTATGTGTCCCTCGTGGGCGAGGAACTTTGTAGTAGGGGGGTAGTGTAGCGACCCTGCATAGGGTGCTGGGTGTGTCACTCAAGCGTCCCCCGTCTCTCGGCCAATCACGGAGCTGCACAGTAATGCTGGTCGGTGTGCGGGCCTGTGGTTGGGGGAGCAGAGGGGGGAGGGCTGGGGTGTCGTGACGTTGACCCTGTTTTGTGTCTGGGAGTGAGGGAGTAGAGCTCAGAGTGTTGATGAACCTGCAACCTGTAACATGTAACCTGTGACCGTGTGCGAACAAAGGAGCTATTAAACACCAAGAACTTGAAGCCTATTTCCGACTCCCTTTGTCGAACGTTACAATATTATTGATTACTATTTTTGAGGTACTTTTAGGTTGGCAGTAAACACAAGTCAGAGGTAAATGGTGTACTTTGACTCCACTACATGTATTTAATACCTTTAGTTACTTTACAGATGTGGATGAATGATGTGAAATATAATCAAGTGTTAAATCAGACTTTAGTTCCACCTGGAGTAAATTCACAAGCTACTCTGTAGTATACAAAGTCATTCAAACTAGCTGCACCTTTACCAGCTTTGAGAACACTTTCATGATCAATCATTATAAAACATATCATATACAATTATTAGGGATGCTCCGATCGCCAATTTTGGAGCCGATCGCCGGAATCAGTATCGGCCGATACCGATATCGCTCTCTTTTCCTCTCTCCCCCTCTCCCCCTCTCTCTCTCCTGACAGCCCGTCAGTATCTCCTGCAGCTCACTGATCCAGTAATGAGCGACCCGACAGTGAAGAATAAATATATTTATAACTAGTTTAGCTTGTTCCAGAGGTAGATAAAATAGCTAAGAGTGTTAGGTCTAACTCTTAATGTGTGTTCTGCTCCGCTCACCGGTCCGTCACAGCGGGTGGAGCTGCAGGATTTCTGCTTCACACACGTTGCATACCGCTATTTTATTGTCATTTTCGGACACTTAAAATACTGCCAGACTAGTGAAGCCATTTTGGCGAGCTTGTTTTGCCGCGCACAGAGAAAAGTGTCATGTATTTTACATGCAACGATAGCCTAATCTAAAATGTTCTACGACAGCGTACCTTTCGTGTGGTGTGTGGCTCGTCAGCGCAGACTCTCGCATCGTTATAGGAGGCTACTCTTGGGCTTCGCTTGACCCTCGTCTTAGCCATGGCTTGTATTTGTCTTCTGCTAGCCAACGCTCGTTGAAACGGCAACCTCCTGGCATACTGTCATCTATCACTCTCATCAGAATGCCCAGGTCACACACGTAACAAAAACACTTGCCGGTCACGCGCATTGCGCTGGAAGGCCGGAGCGGAGCTGGTTTATGTAAAAGCGAAGCAATTAAGCGCGCTTCGACTTCTTTATTTTCTTTTAATCTAAAAAGCGAAGTAAAGCATTTACAATTTCAAGCACTTTATCCCAAATTCAAGCACCATTCCCAAAATTCAAGCACTTTTCAAACCTTGAAAACACCTCGTACAATTTCAAGCATTTTCAAGGATTTCCAGCACCCGTACGCACCCTGTGTAGTACATATGCCGGGCCTGTAAGTGGCGCTGCTGCCGCCACAAAATACACCAAAAGCAGCGAAGAAGACCCCGGAGCATGGTTGCCATAGTTGCCCTTCTGTTTATTCTCCACGGTGGACGGCGTTTGCTCCTGCTGTAACGGTACGTCCACACAGCAGCGTTAAAAAAATCTTGGAGATGGGCGTATCTGAAACTTGGGGATTTTTTGCGAGCAACGCGACCAACAACCAATCACATGAATCTCCCGCCCCCGACATACAAAGCAAAAAAGCCAGAAGTAAACTGGATATAAACTCCCCAAACAGGCGAAAACCTACCACTGTCTCTGCCACCTCCCTCCATGCCTGGCTCCTCCGATTTGTATCCCGGTAGATAAAGAGGGACTGGTCATAAAGCACCGGGTGATTCCCTACCGCTATAATGAATTTCTCCTCCATTTTTTGGAATATGAGGAAATGACCTGCGGTATGTCTCTCCCAGCATACACGCGGTTTGATTGGCTAGCGCTTGTACTGTCAGATTTGCATAAACGGGATTTGATTGGCTGATGCTTCCACCTCAGCTTCAAAAGTTGAACATTGCTCAACTTTTGAAGCCTGAGATGCCTGGAAATCTCCGCTTTGCTTCCCACAATGCAGTTCGGCGAAAAGTGAGGCAAAGTGACGTCACCCCATTCAAAGTGAATGGGCAGAAGCGTTGGAAGATTTTTTTAACGCTGCTGTGTGGACGGGCCGTAAATCTCTCCGGTAGTCCACCAGCAGATGAAAAACACCCACCTCTCCGCCTCTTCCAAGGGACGAGGGAACCATGCGGCAGAGTTTCCGTTAACATTTTTTTTCGCCGGTCAACATGTCCGTTAAAGTTGAAATCTTCCGGACAAAATTAGAAAAGTGCCGGTCAGATGTCTTCTTTGTTATTTATTGAGCTTTAAAACAAATTGATAACGACTCTATATAATAATATAAGAATAAAAAACGGAGCCTCTCTTTTCCTCCCCCTCTTCTGACAGCCCAGCAGCTGATCTCTGAGCAGGAGAGGTGGGGAGAGGGAGACGTGGGGAGAGGGAGGCGGGGCTATTTCATCGTTATCAGAAAATGATCGTATAGGGCGTACACACGGAGCCGTTTGCCCCCCCAGAGCGTTCCGTTTGCAGATCTATCCACCTTGGGACCCGTTATCGTTAGCGGGGTCCGTTTACGCGTTTACGTGTCGGCCTCGTGTGGACGAACGGGCTATACGCGAGAGAAAAGTAGCGGATACAACACGTTTTGTCCTCGTGTAAACGGCACCTTAGACCAGTGGTTCTCAAACTTTTTCTGACATTCCCCACTTTGAACAGGTGGGCCTTTTCAAGCCCCACCTGTCCCTCATCAAGCCCCACCTGTCCCTCATCGCTCCAATAAAATGGTAGGCCAAGCTTAAAATGGTCAAATGTATCGTTCTATAACAGGGGTCTCCAAGCTTTTTTAGGACGAGAGCTACTTTAAAAAAATAAAACAAGTCGTGAGCTACTTTTACTCCTCTTTTTTTTGTTTTTTGCAGTGTATATATTTAGCACATTTTAACATTATGATATGCTTACCTTTAACCTTTGTGTGCTGTTTGGGTCTGTGGGACCCGTTTTCAGTGTTTACTAAAAGAAAATGTATGCAATTTAATTATTTTAACCTGCTTTATTTGGGGGTGGACCTCACATACTCTTGGGGGGTCCGGGGGCATGCACCCCCGGGAAGATATTTTTTTAAATGTTGAAGTGAAATGCATCAATCTGGAGCACTTTGAGCACAGAATGAATTTATGGATACAGCTCTCAACACTCATATGAAAGGGAGCTGTATACTTTTCAATAATCCAAACATCTTTAGAATATGATCACAACCAATAACAAATCATTTAAACGTGTTTATTCTTATCTTATGTTACCTAGTTAGCATTCTTTCTTTTTATTTATGCATATTTTACGAATCACTCCCCTTTTAAACTGTTTTTTTTTTTTTTACTGTCCTATAATAATAATAATAATCCCGTTCATCGCGTCCATTCGCGACCCACCTATCACATCTCTGCGCCCCACCAGTGTCGCGTGCCCCACACTTTGAGAAACGCTGATTGAGACTAAAGTTAACTATCTAAACACTGAGCGAGTCCTTTACCTCACTGAGCTGTAGTTATCAGCCTCTCAGTCTGACAGGAGAGAGCTCCTCCACCTTTGTTGTAGAAACATCTTCTTCTTATATCCGTTAGCGCAGCTAGCACCAGGTGCTAAGAACGACAGCGCCGGTACCTCGCTCCCACGCTCCCACGCTCCCACGCTCCCACGCTCACTCTCTCCCATGCTCACTCGCACTTTGGCTGTGAGCTGCGGGCGCCAGATAAACCAACATCCCCCACTTTCATCACTTACAGCGCCCATCGTACAGGGCAAATGAAAAGTGTAACCGGGGTGAAAAGGGTGTTACCTTTACTTAATTATGAATGTTGTTACATCAAGGCCAGGATGAGCACCAACGGTCAAAAATATGTCCCCCCCTCCCAGAGCTGCCAGCGCAGTGCCCCCCCAGATCTGGCGCCCTAGGCGACCGCCTATGTCGCCGCCAAAAACCGGCCCCGGTTATAATTCAATAATATAATAAACATTATTATGGAATGAGAATGGATGACTCATTTTATTATTGGTTATTTTATTATTTTAACTTTTAATGAAAAAAATGTAAATGCTAAAAGTACTATACATCAATTATCTGTTAAACGACTAATCGTTTCCTCTTTGTTTTTTGCTGCTCACCAATTACATTTCATTCTTTCGTCAATCTTGGTTTAGTGCTGCAAAGCTCCACAGGGTGGAAGCAGAGAGCTGCTAGTAAAACCAGCCATGGATGGACAAACCTGTTGATTCTGGTACCATTTAGTCTGCCCTTTCTCTAATTAGACCTGATTTAATTGACTGATTTAATGAAATGTGTTTCTCCTTCCCATACATACAAGCGTATTTGCTGGTCTTTTTTGCATTATTAGAAATAAAGCAGTAGATCTCAACAAAAATGACACCTGTTAGACCTTTAAATATTGATTCCCCACATTTCAAATGTACAGCATTCTCACACATGATGCAACAGTAGGAAACAAGACCACACATGCACACGTACGTGCACATCAATGCAGCGCGGCCCCGGGCCATCTGCTGCTGGTCAAAGGGACAGAGGCACTGAAGGAATTTAGTGTGCTGAATTTCACAAATAACAGAGCATCTTATTTGGATTCTGCCATTGTATGTGTGTATTCAGACGGGGCCAACTGGAGCGATGAAGTTTGCCATTGTCGCCCAGTGTGGGTGTTTTCAGACTCTCTGGCATGATCTGTGAGTTAGTGTTCTCGGTGTTACTGCCCAGTGTGCCCACTGTCTTTTCCCACAATGCTCCATTCAGCACTGGGCCTCTCTCTCCCTCTCTCTCTATCTCTCTCTCTCTCTCTCTCTCTCTCTCTCTCTCTCTCTCTCTCTCTCTCTCTCTCTCTCTCTCTCTCTCAGATCACACACTCTCAGACTAAGCCATTGCCACCCATTTTGTGCCTCTGGCTAATAATCATCATCATTATTATCATTATCATCACCGTCGGGCTACATACCAACATGTTCAGTTGTGGGATAAACTAGCTGTGATGTCATCTATGTCGTCTTTTTTTCTTCCGGCCTTCTTTTGCTTCCTCTTTTCCTCTCTCTCACACTTTCTTTCTCTTTCTTTCTGTCTCTCTGAGCTCCCAAACACAAAAGACAGAGAGGCCACGACAGGACCCCAGTGTATGCTGGTTGTCAAGGAGACAAGGAGACAGTGTTGGGTCTTTAAACTGCCTCAGAGGGGTGTGTGGAGTTAGGGGGAGTTGGCCTTATTTACATGGGAAGAGGACAAGAGAGGGAGAGAGAGAGAGAGGTTTGAAATACAACTTCTGAGCTGCTTATAGGATTCTCATTCTTCAGCTCGAAAATCATTCCGCCACTCCGCTATCAAATATTTACCAAGCAGGGAGAATCTGGAGCTGCTCATTATGTGGAGAATGCTGTGTATACATAGTAATGTAAATCAACCTGTCTTTTCCTCACACTTTCTCTCTTTATCTCACACACACACAAACACACACACACATACACATACACATACACATACACATACACATACACATACACATACACATACACATACACATACACACACAAACACACATACACATACACATACACATACACATACACATACACATACACATACACATACACACACATACAATCACACTTTGATTGTAAGCGCTGGGAGCTCTGTGGGCCCCAGTGTTGGCAGTGGAGAAGAGCTGACTGCAGAATACATTAGCAGATGCTGGAAGAGTGTTTTAGACTCTTAAAAAAACTTGAATGAAAACAGGAAAAACAGAAGAGTGCACACCCATCCATCCAAACACTCATGCACCCCCACCCATTGATATCCACACAGTGTATTCTTGTACTTTCTCCCACTTGCTATCTCTCACTCCGCTTCTTCCTGTCCAGATTGTCAGCAGCGGTCACATTATGTCCTTTCTCTCCCCCTCTCTCTTTCTCCCCCTCTCTCTCTCTGTCTGTGATCGGCCACTGAGCATGCAGGCTCAAGTCCAAGCCTGAAGTTCAATATCACCCCTCAACTCCACAATGAAGGCAGGAAGGGCAGGAAGAGGACGAATGAGCCACCCACTGCTGCATTCACCACGGAAACCTTTTTTCCCCTTCTCCTGGCGTGTGAAACCTTAAATGTGCAGTTTAAAGGGAACTTCAAGTGTCAAAGGCTCCCATTGCCCTCCCCTTTTTTTTTCAAATGACCCTCTTTAGGGTTTGATTTTTAATAATTACACCCAAGGAGAGAGACAAAGAAGAGCCTAATTGAAACAAATCTAGCTACCATGAGACATTTCAGAGACATCGGGGACAGACTATGATCCCGTGTTATATTTACTCTGCAGATGTTTGAGGGCGAGCTTGCACAATCAATTTCCCCTTAATTCCCCAGCCATCCTCCAAACCTGAGCCCCCCCCCCTTTCCCCGTCTCCTTTTCTGTTATACATGTGCATGCCTCAGAGAAACCATGGTGAGCTGGGTGTGTTTTGTTCTCTCTTATTACAGACATCCATGTGTGTAATGTCTACTTAAATAGCAGAAGGAGAACAAGAGAAGGAGCACAGAAAAGGAGAAGTGGGAAAAACATGTTGTGGCCTTTTCCCTGCATTTTGTCTCAAGTATCTGCCAGTTTCTCTTCCCCCCTCCGCGGTATCTAAGGAGTGTTTGGTGATTAGTATGCAGAAAGGAAGCTGATTTGCATAATTAAGAGCTACAGAGAAAAAGCAACAAAGTTTGTTAGTTTAACAACTATGAGTTTAATAGTGTACAAAGAGTTATTCCTGCTCACTTTAAAAGTTAAAAGTTCAACACATATCTTTCAATTTTTTTAGACACACGTGTTTTCTTTGTAAAGGACTCCAAAGCAGACACAGATACCATTAAAGTGGTTAATAGTCACAGAAGTGGTAACAGTTAGTAACCTACACTTGTCACTGAAGAGTAGATTAATGTTGTTCTACACTGTTAATGTCACACTTATAGTATACAAAAGGCACAGAAGGCAAGCAAGGATCTCAAAGGCTCAAGTTAATACAGAGGACATCAGAGATTCCAGTATATTAGGACATTGGTTACTAATATTGACACATGAAGGATCGTTAAATTCATCAAATTACTCTCCGTAATAAGGCATAATGTTTTGTATCTGAAAAGGTCATTTAATGTTATGCTCACGTACAAAAGAGAATATAAAAATACATTATAAACTTGTTACAAATGTTACGGCTCCATGATTTCTTCTTTTTTTTTTTCTATGTCAAGGCATCAGTTGGTTTGCGTGTGTGTAACCGTAGCACACCTTCTGAAAAAGTGGATACACATGCAGAAATATGGACAAAAACAATCAAAAACACAAACAAACAAAAAGATAGAATATAACACTGTTCTCCGGAGGTATCTGAACCTCACACATAAACATTTCAAACATCGTAGCTGCTGCTTCAATACCGCATTGCACTTCCGATTCAAATGAGCCACTTTTTTTGGCACTAACATCTGAATTGAGAAGAGGATGTGGGCCATAAAATGTAGATAATGACAAATAATCTGCATAAACCCAAAGGACAGAATTTCATGCTGGGCACAAACCCACAATGCAGGGGAAGATTTAGGTGTAACATTGTTCCATCGCTCTCAAATAAATAAAGGCACTGTTGTCCAAGCTCGTACAATACTGTAGTGTGAAAAAGGCATCGCTGTGTAAGTCCTCTGTTTAGAAATAAGAAGTGCAACCTTCCCTCTGTGTGTGTGTCCGTACTGTAGTACAGACATTGCATTTATACTGCGTATGTTGAGTCAGTATTGAGATTATTTACTTATTTAGAAAAAGCTCAAAAAGATACTTTGGCATTTTGGATTCCTTCACTGGTCACAGGTTTCGTTTTACCTGGAAAATGTTTACCTTACTTTAGCGATGGCTTTTTTGTCTTATTTTCCCAAGGAAACCTTTAAAATCACTCCTCTTTTAAGGAATTAACGCACAAAATAATACGAGAAGAAAAGTAACAAGTAACAATTTAAATACATTGTTTGTTTTACCACTCAAGAGAAAGTGTGTATACATATTAACAATTATAATCTGTAAACAATTAATGTATTTCATTATTCCCTTTAAAGAGTGTGCGGAAAACTATAATTAGTTCTTCCACCCGAAATTGCCAGTAGCATGTCAAATACTCACCCAGTTTTCCTCTTGAATTCTTGAGGAAAACGTTGTCTTACTGCATTCCACCACGGTGAAAAGAGAATCAAAAAATTAAGACAATTCTTAAATTATCAACAGTTTTTCGATTCTTTGTCCACCATGAAGTCGTGCGAGAAAAACTACGTTTTCTTCTCAGATATATGTCACATGGGGTGAGAATTTAATATACAAATGATCATTTGGTCGATTTTCCTTTAAGTAAGAGGAGAAAAGAAGCTTGTGAATACCAACATATCCTTCTTTGTTTTAGTGTTGTGGAGGGTTTCTGTGCTGGATAAGTACATTATCATCAGTATAGTTACCATGATATTAATAGAGTCATTATTATTGCATCACATGGGCCAGTGGGCAGGGCAGCTGGGTTTAGGAGCCCATCCCCAGTAAAGTCTACTTGTTATGCATGGCAGCAGCTGTTACAGATTGGGATTTCGACTGGTTATAAAACATTCTCCGACTGGCTTTGGACTTTGGGAAGGAAGGCACGTTTGGTAAAGTTTGGGTTAGGACTTGGTGGTGGGCGGGGTCCTGAGGTTTATTCCCATGATCGCTGTCGTCTGGTTGGCTGGTTAGACAGAAGCAGCCGGGTTGTTCCCAATGTGCTGGTCTGGTTGGCTGAGCTTGGGGAGTGACGGGGCCGTGGGCCAATGAGCACGCCAGCAGGCGGAGATGGGTGGGTCATCAGTGGGCGGAAAGGTCAGAAGGTCAAGGGGTCATGGGTTAGTTGCCGTGGCAGCTAGAGTTAGACAGACACAGACGGACAGACGTGGAAAGGAAACAAAAAGGGCACATAAAAGGGGACATAAAAAGAAAAAAAGATAGAAGAGAGATTAGTGTCAGCTAGTGGCGTCAGGATGACAACAAGGCAGATCTACTACAGTCTCACAGCATGAGGGGCGCTACAGGAGGAGCTGCGCAACACCTTCATGAGCCCTGCATGACCATTCAGAAGGACTCACATCAACCACGGGTGGTGACACGAGGAATGGCTGGTTAGCGATGCTCACGTGTGCTCATGAAGGTGTTAGCAGGGTTACGTTTTAGGAGATGCCCCTCCTGCTGTGGGACCGCTGCTATAGTGATACTACTCATGCTAGCTGTTCTAGCACAGACAGACAGTGAAACCATGGACAGAGAGGGAGACGGCATGGTTTCATGTGGGTGAGAGAGTGACCTTTATGTCCAAGAAAAGTGTCTGGGCCTCAGAAATACTTTCGCTTACTGACAAGTAGAGCTATTGTTGAGCAGCAGGCGTAAAATCTGGATGATTAAAAGTTGTGATTATGGTTTGATCAATTTGCTATGAAGTATTAGAAGAACACGTAATGACTATACAGTAAGCAAAGAGGCACCAGAAGAGATAGTGATGAGAGGTTAAGAGATGGTGATTTAAGAGGGTCTTTAGAAACAATTTAACAGTAGACAGACTAGCTACAAGAATTTAGAGGCTTTGGCTTTGTTTAGAGATTTTTTTTTCAATAGTCATCTTTATTGCCTTTTAGTGTTTTTTGTCCATCATGTACAACAAGAGCACCACCGCTCTCACACACACACACACACACATATATCGTAGCTAGCTAGTCCATTTTCTATTGCATAAAACAGTCACGAGGCCTGTGAATTGAGAAGGTCACCTCGTCTTAAATAGACAGAGCAAAACACTGCCTTCATTGCCACCTTTCGCGGTGACTAAAACAGTAGTAGCTACACACCTTGAATAAAAGTTTGAAGTTTACATGGAGACACTTCATCTATAAAAAGCATATCGTAGAAACAAAAATAAAAATATACAAACTAAAAAAAAAAGAAAAGAAAAATACTATTTCCAAAGCGATCTTGTTCCATAAGCTTCATATAAGCACTTAAATCCTTAAAATCCCTATATACAAATTTATTTTGCAGCTAAATACATGGTAACAGCACCACTCTGGCTAGGAAATATATGAAAGATGTAAACAGCCCCAATGATCAAGTCCAGTGGGCGACTGATAAGACCACAAACAACAGTATTTTATACAAAAGAGCTTGTAACACAGACCTCAGTAGTTATCACACGCTGTGTTTTAGTAGTTAAGACCAAAGATCATATTGAATTGGATGACCTTCAGAAAAAAAGACAATCACTGTTACTTTAAGTGTCATATAGTCATTGGGCACAACACAGGATTTAATTAATAATAATAAAAACATTTGTGGCAATCTACTGGAATGAAATTGGGTATAAATAAAACCTCCCACAGTTATTTGCAGGGTTTAAAAATAGTACTGAAGAGATAAAAACATCAACAACGAAAAAATTCTGAGAGAGGACTCCATAGTCACAAGGACTGAGTCACATGAACGGAGTGATCCATTATAATTGAGAGGGTCCCGGCCTGCAAGCCGTCCAGTTTATCTACCAGGGTGAGTGAAGATAACGCCGCAGCTGTCACCCCTCACATAGTTCCTCCCAAATCTACTCGCTTATTTCACTTCACTGCAACAAAAACGTTTCACATTTTACACTGAAGCTGCTTCAGCGTGTGACCATTTGCGCCTGATATTTATTTTCTTTACTTTAGGCATGCGGTTCTACAAACAAGTGTAAACTGAAATTGGTCCATTGGTCCGCATGCACGCACACACACACACATACACATAAAGTGGCTGGTGAGCTAACTAACCTCTGTCTGGGGTCACTACCCTTTGGTAAGGATGGATTCTCTTGTCGTGGCGTCGTACCTTAGTGGTCATGGCACCTGCTAACAGCCATTGACATCGCCAAAACAGAACACAGAAGGTTACTCATCAGAAAGACATCAAACAGTCCACCCATGGCACCAACATCAGTGAAACCAGGAATTTACAAAGTGTTCAAGGCTGAGGGCGAAAAATAAGTAAAAAAGAACGAAAACATCTTGCTTCTCTGAGACACAGAATTCTTGTTGTTTTGTGGTCTTCTGTTCTCTAAAGAAAATATTAATCCAAACCACTAATTTCTCACTAAGCTTCACTAGTAGATTCAACATCAGCTGTAAGCAAAGTCACTCTATAGCTCTGTGATTAAAATAAGCTTATATTAAATCACAAACAGCGGCGCTAAAATATCTATGGGTTCACTAAAATGTGTTAAAATTACAAGCGGAAGCTGAACTATTAAAAAAAGTTAAATAGCTGTCAAACCACAACACTAGTCTGCTAATACAAAGAGGAAATTAACAGGAATGGACACTTGACTACAGAATGACTGTCTGTCATCCTAAAGTATGAGCAAACTTTGAGTGTTTGCTATGTGGGACAAGTATGTAGGGAGGGGGGAGGGGTCTCTGCAAGCCAGTCCTTGAGTGTGCTAGGAAGGGTTGCTATCGCCCTAGCCTTTGGTTGGGAAAGCCATACCTGCGAAAACACAGGAAGAAGGGACTGTTAGCCCAACAATTAGCTTCAGTATACATTTATACATTTTATCCGGATGTATTACAAGAGCTGGATTTGGCCTCCAAATTGTCCCAGTTGCAAACCATGGTACAAAATCTGAAAATATCACGGCTGTCAAGATTCTTAAAACTTTGGTCTTCGCTCGAGGTTGGCTACTTCAGAAGTAAGAAACTATTTTGTGCATGTAGGGACGTACGTGCACATTTTCCTCTTACTCTAACCTCAAAAAAGGTTGACATTTAACTAACTTTGCAAATTCTTTAAATCATCTACACTAATGAAACAGCTCATTCTTCACTGTTAGTGTAAGTCACATAAAACTCACTTTCAAAGATAATGGGTTGATTTGAAGATGCCCTTTTTTAGCATTGATGCCATGATATAGCATGCAAATGTTCCAGTTCATACATGTATTTTTGGATTTACCAGAACATGTTTACATGCTTTGATGTTAGCGATGCTCTGATTGACATGCTTTAAAATGCAAAGGTAGTTCTCAAGCCTCAAGTGGAGATACTCAGATGTGGGGCGGTATTTAATAATGAGCCTGCATTTGTCATAGAACGGGACCAAATTGAAATAGCTTGTTGAATACCATGTTTTCAGTTATCCAACTCTGACTGTAAATAACTAAAACAACAATTAGCCACCATCAATAATGCAAATATTGCTTGATGTTCGGTCGAAGAATTGGTGTCCTAGGTTTTAGTTTTGTTGTTGTTGACGTATGCGATTGGTAAGCAAATTCCATTGAAGGCCAGTATCCAGTTCTCATAATACATCCATTGATTCTATATGAAATTATAAACTTTTTCTTTCTAAGTACCTAAAACTCCAGTTGAGTCAATCGGGTATTCCAATATGGATGGCGTAAGTGTGTAGGGATAGTCGTAGGGCGCGTAGATGATTCCAGATTCGGGCCCTTGCTGCACCAGCGCCTGGTGCGGATTGGCTCCCTGCATGAGGGCGGAGCTCTGGATCTGACGAATCAGAGGCAACATGGTCTGCGTGGGGAGTTGGGCGGAGTTGCGCATTGAGGGAGGCAGGCACGACGTCGGACCTGTGATGAGCCGAGGCGCCTGAGGTGTCCCCATAGGGAAGCCAGCGCAGGCTGTGCAGCACACGAATTTGCAATAATGCAAGTATGCACACACCCACACACAAACAATAGACAGGGAAGAAGAGGAGAAGACAAACAGTCTATTTACCAGGAAAAACAAAGGCATTGTTCATATGTACAGTGGACTCCTGTACCCAGACCCACCAACCCTCCTCCACAAGTTAACTATGATGTCATCCTTACACATCTTGACATTGGCGTCTCTGTAGGTCCCATTGAGAATGGCCAGCTCCATCAACTGCATTTTCTTCAGGTTGTCCTCCCCCTCAGCCTACACCAGAGCAGAACAGCACAATCAGCTTACTTAGCAAGGACAGTCATTTGACAAGTGAATGAATTCACTTTTGTGGGAGTCAAAAAGTCAGCAAATGTTACACTATGCAGGAACAAATAATGAAGTCAGGGGGAAGACGTAGTTGTGTTTGCACTAGCCTTCTATTATATTAACACAACATGCACAAAATATTTCAGGTTTTGCCCTAGAAAAATCAAAAACAATATTCCTACAAGGCTGTTTACATGAAGGGATGCGGCTAAGGTTTATTTTCTTTATCAAATCATGGTTAGGGCTATGATATATCAGAACAAATTTTAAATGTCCATCACAGTTTCTCAAATTCTGAGATGATGTCTTTATTGTTTTATTTTTTAGCCCAAAACCAAAAGATATTTACTCTAATATGATTTAATAAAACAGTAAAAAGAAGGATATCTCCATAATATTCCCAGACACATTTTGATATGCACAACTCCAATTATTTCAAAGTTTTCTACCGGTGGCTGATTTGTTAGACCGTGGGAACACAGCCTCTCTCTTTTGTTCCTAAAACCACCTTCTTAAACAGGTCCAAAATGCTTTATTTGTGCAAATCAAAAAGCTTGTTAAAAAAAAGCTTTTTCATAATGTTTCAAAGTGTGTTTTCCTTCCGACCACATGTTTTTCTTGTAGCATGTACATCAGGGCTATTCAATTGGCGGCCCGCGGGCCAAATCCGGCCCCGGGGTGATATTTACTGGCCCTTTGAGTATAATGTTAAAAAGTAACAGAGTGCCTTTATTCCAGAGAGGGTGTTAAATTGAGAGATAGAGGGGAAGACATGGCCTGAAAACTTTGGCGGGCTCGGGTTTCGAACCCACCTACTAGCTACTGTAGTGACAACTCCTGTCATTTATTGCATCTCTGCGTGAATGATTAGTTCATTTCACCTCAATTAAATCAAATGAAATGATGTTGATGGTTAAATCAGCTTCGCATGTAGGCCTACTGAGTTCTGAACTTGCCATTTAGATCTAGAAAGGCCTTGGGGCTATGTTGTTTGATTGAATTAAACACAATATATGCACTCCACTATGCTGTTGTAGTATTTACTGTATCTGAAGCTCTTAATATGATTGCTCATATTTCAAGCCATCTTTTTCCCGGCCCCTTGCTTTGGATCATTTTCATCAACCGGCCCCCATTCCAAACTAATTGAATAGCCCTGATGTACATCAACCCCAGCCTTCTGAACCGTATGTCAGTTGGATTGTTTGCAACATGAATATCTATCATGTTCGTAACCATCGTGTAACATTAGTGTGCATGTAAACAAATGTCATTGTCTGAAATGCAGTTGACCAGTCCTTGAATACAGTGACTTCACCACACAGGACATATTTCACTTCCTAGCTCCAGTTACAGCTTGGTGAAAAGCTTGACTGATTTACAGTCGGAAAGCAAGGTTGGCTGGGTTAAACTAACGCATATCATTAACCATACCCTCAACACCCACACACACACAACACACACACACACACACACACACACACACACACACACACACACACACACACACACACACACACACACACACACACACACACACACACACACACACACACACACACACACACACACACACACACACACACACACACACACACACACACAAACAAAGGTTAACAGGTGTCCAGCTCCTGATTGCCCACAGATATTTCTTACATCCTTTAACTTCTGGAGTTGGCCGACCCCGTGCTGTGACCGGAGCGGAAGTGACGGCTGATTGCTATAATAGAAATCCCCCTGCTGGTCTATTCATTCAGTTTCTATTGTCGTGAATAATGCAAAGGGGGGGAAAAGGAAGGTGCCTTGTGATTTTCGCAATATGAGCTTTTGTGCTAGTGCGTCTAACGGGATAATTAAGACAATTCCTGCATCTATGTAAGCAATGCGTTACTTATTTGTCATCACGTTCATGCATGTATATCCGTAGGGGGGACGTAGGTGGGCTGTAGAATGTGAGAAATGTTGAAGAGTGCAATCAAAATGTCCTTTTGTGTGGATGACAAAAAAACAGGGAGAAAAAGGAATACTGTAGCCAGTAGTTGGGAATGAAGTGAGTTGTGAACGAGTGAAAGGAGTGATGGAGTGGGGAGAACAAGTGAACAGACTCTCCATTCATTCCCGCAGCCTTTCAAACAACCCGGGGTTACTATGGAAACCCCTTTATGCGTGTTCCCTAATTACCCTAACCCCTTACACATACTCTCTCATACACACAGAGACACACACAAAAACACAAAAAAAAGACACAAACACACACAGTTTTTGGACTGACAATCCCCTTCCCCCTTCCATGCATACCAACACAGTGAACTCTCATCTAGTCACACGCAGCTTTTCCATCGGTCCAGACCATAATATGGGACACTGAAGGGGTTCACACTGATACTCACAGCTGGCACGAGAAGTTTCTTGACCTCGTTGATAGCCCGCTGGAGTTTGATCTTGGCCCGGTTGTGTGTGTCCTCCACTGTGATCAGGACGTGGAGATCTTCGCTGAGGTGCTCCCAGTTGGGCTTCCCTCGGTTCATCTCCTCCTGAAACACAAAAAGCTTTTTTAAAGCTCCGTTTGAATGCACCACACAAGCTCATGACTGGCACAGTGAGAGGACAGGATTTCACTTTTTCTTCTAGTTTGGCTTGATTTTCTGGATGGCCTCAGACTACACACTAGGCTCAAGGTTGTGTAACAGAGCTTTGGAAGAGTTATCAAACTCGTGAAATAACCTTGTTGCTTTTCACTGATTTCACAAGTTTAACGTTGCATTTTATTAAAGGAGGCACTCCCCAAATCACACTCTGCTTAGCTATTTCCTTATCTATTCAATCCCTTTTTTCTCACTGACACTTTATCCAAACTAATGCCTAATAGTCTACTAATTGAAATTCAGATTTTGACCACAGCATCTATGATTATAGTAGTTTATTAAGTCAAAAATAATAATAATGACCCTGTTGAACTTCTTCCCTTTAGTTAATAGAACAAAACAAGTGAACATGGTTAGATTTGTAAATGTCTGTTTTGGATAGCTTTCCTTTCCAAATACAATTAAAAATCTGTATTTTATTCCATGCTCATCAAATTAAGCAATTTAAGAAAGTGTGTTTGGCTCTGGGAACTTATTAGAGAACCTTTTTTTATAATTTACAACTGGGAACTATTTGGTCTGGAGTGATATATCTTGGTCGGATTATCATGAAATTTGGCTCAGATATTCATGTCTGAATATCTTGTACAGACAGACTTTGCCCACTACTTTCATCATGAAATACATTCAAAACTGATGGCGACCTCAGTTCTTTGTAATAAGTGCTAAATACAAATGTTTGCATGCTAGCTCGCTAAGTTTTAATCATGTAAAATACTTGCTTAAAGCACTGATGTGCTAAAAAGACAAGTTCTATATTTTGGGAAATCTGCTTATTTGCTTTCTTGCTAGGAGTTAAATAGGAAAAATCAATATGACAATGTGATCTGTTCAATCTGAAGCTACAGTCCAGATACTGTTACATTAGCTTAGCCAAGTCTGGAATACATCTAGCCTCGCTCAGTGAAATGCTTACAAGAGTCCAACTCTAAAGCTCACCAAATCAGTAAATTCAATCTTGATTTCTTTATCTTTTAAAAATAAAAATAAATTAAAATGACAAATTGTGGTTGCATGGGTGGTTAAGCTTCCATTATGCTTCTTTGAAAGAGGTTATTGGATGGATGAAAAGCTTCAGAAACCAATTCCCCCCACAGCTTTCCAACATCAGATTGGAGAGTAACTTTCTGAAATTCCAACATTCACACTGAACTCCATGCCGTGATCGTCCAGCTGTGCAGAGGTGAAAGAGTGAGACTGCACACGAATCTTTAGCTCTTCTTCTCACTTTTCATGTGAACAACTTAGTGCAACACTATGAAGACTTCCATACTGTTGAGTAGTGCGTATTTAAACAATATCCAACCCCCCTCTCAATGCCTTTTTTTATTAAACCTTTAAGTGTGTCCAAACAACTTTGATCACTTTTTATCTCCAATATGTTAGGCAACCCGTCTTACAAACTACTTTTGTTTAAACATTACCGGAACTTTATGTGTTGGACGGGGACCTATTTGTTGGCTGAACGCAGTGACTTCAAAGCCAGACCAGCTGTTTCCTCTTGTTTCCAGTCTTGATGCTAAGCTAACCTCCTCCTCCCAGCTGTAGCTTCATATTCAACAGAATATTATGAGGGTAATATCAATCTTCGCATCTAACTCTCAGCTAAAAAAGTACACATTTTATGGGAAAAGTCACCTTTAAGTACAACTTTACATTTCAGAGCGGGAACAATCAGTTATTTAAACATATCTAATGAGAATAACGGTTTGTTTCATCCCTAGTTCAAACTGAAATTATGAAGTGCTCTGTGTATTCAGTAAGGCATGCTGGGACATCCTATCCGCTATGTTTTGTCAAGTGAGATGTATCATTCTGAAAAACACCAAAAGTCAACATCTTCCTCTCATCTCCCCACTGCCTCCCACTGTGTCTCTGTTTTCCTTCCTCTCTGTCTCTGTGTGTGTCTCTCTCTCTCTCTCTGAGGGGCGTGAGAGGTAGGGAATGTTCTGGAGAGAGAGAGAGATATAGAGAGAGAGGGGACGGGGAGGAATGCTGGACTTGCTCCACCTGCCGTTTGGAAAGCTTGAGTCGACTCCGTCCAACAGCAAACACCAGGGGAGAGGAAGAGGGAACAGATGGACCGAACACCAGGACAGAAAAACTGACAACCAAAAACTCATTCTGAGAGAGAAGGGAGAGAAGGGAGAGATAGATAGATAGCTAGATAGATAGCTAGATAGATAGCTAGATAGATAGATAGATAGATGGATGGATGGATGGATGGATGGATGGATGGATGGATGGATGGATGGATGGATGGATGGATGGATGGATGGATGGATGGGTAGGTAGGTAGGTAGATAGATAGATAGATAGATAGATGGATGGATGGATGGATGGATGGATGGATGGATGGATGGATGGATGGATGGATGGATGGATGGATGGATGGATGGGTAGGTAGGTAGATAGATAGATAGATAGATAGATAGATAGATAGATAGATAGATAGATAGATAGATAGATAGATAGATAGATAGATAGATAGAGATGGATGGATGGATGGATGGATGGATGGATGGATGGATGGATGGATGGATGGATGGATAGATAGATAGATAGATAGATAGATAGATAGATAGATAGATAGATAGATAGATAGATAGATAGATAGATAGATAGATAGATAGATAGATAGATAGATAGATAGATAGATAGATAGATAGATAGATAGATAGATAGATAGATAGATGGATGGATGGATGGATGGATAGATAGATAGATGGATAGATAGATAGATAGATAGATAGATAGATAGATGGATAGATAGATAGATAGATGGATAGATAGATAGATAGATCCTTGTATTTTTCTCAGTCTGCAGCCTGCTATTGACTTCCTTCCAGGTCAAAGCTGCTCCTCTTAAATGCATCTGAACACCATGTACCCATCTTTATTGTTGCTGAGTGGTATTGCATTACTAAAATGAAATCAATTTGAAGCATGTCAACATTGTTCCTTTGACAGTAATGGAAGTACACATTAAGTGCATCTGGACGGCTTCCCTGTCATAACCAAATGTTTCTGAAGGTTGACTTTTAAAACTTTGCTAAAGTGAATTGGAACCAACTGCTGCCAATGTTTTGGGGTCTCTTGCAGAGAGTAAGATAAGAAGACATGATACCAGTCTCATATCTGTAGAATCAACCCAAAGCCAGTTAGCTTAGCTTTGCATAAGGACTGGAAACTGGGCAAAACAGCTCGTCTGGCTCTATCTGAAGCTAAGTGCTAAGCAGAACTTCTCAAGCTTCCTAATGCACACTAATTTAACACGTTATATCTCAGTATTATACCCATACTCAAAGTGCTGTGTAAATATGGCACATTATGGTTTCACTGGGTAATGGTTATGATTATTTCTAAGCCTGTTTCCAGCGACCCCTTGGCTGCTTGTTTTGTTAGTCCAAAAGATGTTCAGTTAAATGGGTCAAATTCCAGAGACTTCTATATTGGAGTGGCTGTATACAGCATTTTAAGCATGAAAATGTCTAGGAGGAGACTATCAAAAGAGTTGGAGATCATTTGTCAATAGATAAACTTATTGATTAGTTAACAAATTCTACATTAGTTTAGTTAACTAATCAATGCGACTCTATCACCTGGAGTCTTTGGTTGGAGAGAAGAGAATACTGTTTTTACTTTTGGACAGAGTCAAGCTTCCCCCCATTTTGAGTCTAAGCTAAGCTAGCTGTCTCTTGACTGTAGCTTCATATTTAGTGTACAGACACGCGAGGGCTTTGGATTTTCTCTTCTGCCTGACCAGAAAACAAGACTTTCAAACTATTAAGTAACCTTTAAGTAAAGGTGATGTGAACATGCATAACATCTATACGTACAGAGCTAAGTGAAACTGACCATGAAAGAATGTATATTGTGTGTTTGTGTGTGTTTCTCAGTGTGCATACCTTCTTCTTGTCTCTCATGGAGCCCTTGCCTCGCACCATTATCTTGCAGCCGGTCTCTGCTTCCAGTTGTTTTGCCGTCAGTCCACGTGGGCCCAGGATCCTCCCTACAAAGTTAAACTACACAAAAGAGCAAAAACAGTCTCATTGATAATCAAAGAGAAAGGCCTGGAGGAAGACAGACACACACACACACACACACACACACACATCAAAGACTGTCTATTCAAAATGTGTGTGTATCTGCATGTGCTGCAAGTGAGTGTTTGTGCATCTGCGATGTGTTATTAACAGAGACGAAAATAGATTATTATTTGGGTGCTGGCTGGTGCTGGTGGCATAACAGGACAGCGCCATTCTCTTAACCTTATCTGTCACTAAGACTGAGTGATTAACTAGACAGCTGTCCCTCTGTGTGTGTGTGTTTCATTCCCCTGTCTCTCACATTTGTCTCTCAAACCATTTGTCTAGCCTCTTCCACCAAGTTTAAACTAATGTTCACTTTAGTTGCAACACATTTGCTCTACTATAACCCTCGACACACTCACACAAACCCAGAAAGAGGAACTGCTCTCTAAATTTAACCTTGATCACAACCGTTTTGCAGTGTGTGTGTCCTGTTAACCTCCTGTCATGTGAGTGAGGACAGCCTGTCATTGTATTCAGTGATTGGTGAGCTGATGCGCGGAGAATATCATGTGAGCCATTTCAATCTGGATCAACGTAACTTACATTGGAGCGCTTTACTGTGCTTGGCGGGCGCTGATACGTACTAGTTTCTTCACTGTGGTGCAATTGTCTTTATATTTTGGGAAAATATTTAGTCCACCTAAGCTCTCATAAATATATATGGTGTTAAATGAAATGTTGTCATTGGGAATATTGACTGAAACATAATGTGATATATTCATTTTTATCTTTTCGGAAACACTGGCCTGGGTTCATTATTGATTTATTTTAAGTCTTGATCACATCATCGGGTGTGAGTAGAGATGATCTCAGAATGAAATCAGCTATAAGATTAAATGAAAAGCGGTGATTAAAAGCCTCAGTAACTATTTGGCAGCCCTTTCTGTCACTAAGAGCAGATAAAGTGACCTGATAAAGTAAACAGAAACTCTTGTCAAAGGTCAAAGGTCACGTATTTATCCACTCACGTCTGGGTACTCTTTGACAGGCACGTAGAGCTTCTCCTGGAGCTGAGCCACGGGGCCGACAGCTTCGGGAAGCTCCTCCATGTCCCGCCCGTTGAACATGCCACCGTTCACTGTGTCGTTGTACATGTCCTTGCGTACCCTGCCGATCTCTGGAAGACAGAAAGAGGGAGGGAAATTAAACTGAGTCGCCCATGAAAGTGTGAATGAGCAACCATAAGTGTCACGTTTCCTCAGACCGTCCTTTACCAGGACGATGACTCACTGTCACCAGAATTACAGGAAGCTCTGAGTGGGACAGACGGACAGTCAGACAGACAGACAGTTACCAGAATTCTGCACCCCAATGTAGAATCTAACCACCTAACGCTCTGCAACCAGGCCTCTTCTATAACAGACCATTTCTTTATTTCCATTTCTATTTCCAACTGTGTCCAACACACACACACACACACACACACAGACACAGACACAGACACAGACACACACACACACAGACACAGACACACACACACACACACAGACACACACACACACACACACACACACACACACAGACACAGACACAGACACACCACACAGACACAGACACAGACACACACACACACACACACACACACACAGACACACACACACACACACACACACACAGACACAGACACAGACACAGACACACACACACAGACACAGACACAGACACAGACACACACACACACACACACACACACACACACACACACACACACACACACACACACACACACACACACACACACACACACACACACACACACACACACACACACACACACACACACACACACACACACACGCACACATACACACATTTTACCCTTTCACTCTGTAAATAACAGGAAAAAAAACAGACATGTCAGCATGGTCACATTGACCTACTCGACCCTTTAGTGTTTATTGTAGAAGACAGTGTTACAACATCAATATAGACCGCCATCGATATTTTTACAAAGCAGTAAGGCTGCAACTAGTGATTATTTTTCAAAACATTTTCAGACTCATCGATAAATCATATGCTCTTAAAAAGACAACAGTAAAAGCGAAGATTCATGATGTGTTTTTTTCTTTACCTGATACCAATATCAGCTGCTTCTCATGGCCGATACAGATAAGATCATTTGACTTTATTTTCTTTTAAAAGAAGCTAATATCCTGGAGTTCATGGACAAATGTAAAAATATACATTAAAAAACGTGTATTTCAAATTGTAATAGTGTCAAATCAGCAACGACATGTCTTGTCGTGCTGCGCTTGTTTTTCTTCTCTTTATTTATCGGGGATCGTAATCCAACTGTAATAATGCATATTAGCACCACCTACTGTATCTGAGTGTGTTGATATTTACTTTTTTTGTCTAGGAAAGCAATTTTTCTATTATAAACAAACAATCATTTATCGGCTATTATTTCATAATTGGAATAAATATTCCTAGGAGTCTTCATATGTGTTTTTCAGACCGACAGTCTAAAACTCAAAGATATTAATTTAGTTAAAAATAATCACAAAAAATGTTGGCAATTGTAGCAATTCTTTCTTAAAAGGTACCTAAATGGTCCAAATCTTGCCTTAGGTTTGGTGCGGAAACTCCATCATAAATAAATGAGACTATGTTTGTCTGGCTGTCTGCTTGTTTAGTGTTGTCTCAATGACCTATGTCAGCCTCTGATGCCTTTGTAATGACACACTGGCACAATAATAACTGACTACTGCGCTACACAAACACATACGCAACACATACCAACAGACCCCCGTCTTGAACTCACACCAACACACACACACGACAGAATATCTGCCTTGAGGCACAAATATCATCTGACCTAAGCAGGCTGACAGGCATGTCTCCCTGCTCTGATAAGTCTGACCATAATAACTACAGTAGGATGCTATAATTACAGCCACAGCTACAGGGACAATGATGATCCTCTAATAACCTCTTCTGACCTGTTACAGACTAAGAGTGACAATTAAAATTCACACACACACAGACATACACACACAGACACACACAAACAAATCTGCACAGGCAAGCAGGGCTTTTGTCACACTTCAGTTAGAGCATTGAGGAAAATGAGAAGTGAAAGAAGAACAAGAGACTGGAGGAAGGAGAGAGAGATAAAGGGTGGTGGTGGTGGGGGGGACTGTAGCAGGCCTTATCTCAACACTTCAACTTGTCAATGGTTTATATTTAGACCGGACTCCACCGCACTGTGTTTCCAAATATGCCACAAACATGCAGCCGGTCAAGATGTTTGACTGACAGGCTTTCTTGTTACCCTGCAAAACTTTTTTGGTACAATGCCCTTGTCCGCATTACTCAGGCAGAAGACAAAGCCAGGCTGAAAATGAGCATGGCACAATGCCTTTCATTCTAACCGAGGGTGTCACGTTATTAAGGGTAAGGGATGAATGTGCCCGGCTGTCAGTCGTCAACATGTACACGACTGGAGATGTTAACCTGACCTATTTGTCAGGCTGCAGAGGTCGTCTGGTACGAGATCAACCTTGCTGCGTCATGAGACTTGTCAAAGAGCACAAAGTCAGGATCTCGGTGATCCTGATGTGAAACAACAGTAGCAACAACAGGCCTTGACATTCTAAAAAGGGGACGTTTGACAAATAAGACCTCACTTTGAAAGCAACTGTTGCAATGCCGTGAGATTGTGTTATTTCAGAACTGCAAAAAAAACAAAAACTGTTTGACATCAACAAGTGAAGGGCATTGATTAGTTGCACATGCAGCATGTAAAGCAGCCTCAAATCAAATATTTTACACAGTGACATGCTCTCGTTCCTGCTCAGGGATGGGCTGCAGCATTCACATAAGCCTGCGCATTAGGTCACTGGGAAAGACTAACAACTGTCTGTTTGTTCCCATCACCAACTGCCCGTGTGTGTGTGTGTGTGTGTGTGTGTGTGTGTGTGTGTGTGTGTGTGTGTGTGTGTGTGTGTGTGTGTGTGTGTGTGTGTGTGTGTGTGTGTGCTCATCTGCTGCTCTCAACACATTAAATATGCTACTTAAGGTTCACATCTCTTTTCGTTTTTTAATTTGTATTTACTACCACATCTCTGTAAGGGAATTCAATGAAAAGTAACAAGTACAATGAAAGAGTTTCATAATTTATCGTCCGCATCATTCAGGGTGTGATGGAGGTGACATTTGTTTCCTAGGAGCCAGGGAGGAATTCGGGCAGTTAATGACTTTTCAATAAAGTGAGTCAATAATGTCAGTTTTATGACACTGACCATCAAATTAGCCAAGAAAAAAGGTATTTGTCTCTGTAGTGTGACAAGTGGTTAGAGTCTCCAATAAACGGGGTTTAACTCCCTGAAAAGAAACCGAGTTACCTTCATCCAGCAGCCGCTCCAGATGCGAGAAGATGCCGCTGAAGTTGGGCAGGGAGCTCATCACCTTCCTGTCGTTCATCAGCTGCATTAGGTAGTCCGGGTTGGACTTGGGTCTCTCCTTCACCTCTGTTTCCCCAACCATGGCTTTAGCTTCTACAATAAAGTGTCTAAATGAAAAACTTGTGGTGGATATTTTCAAAAAACAACGCACACGCCCTGACAAGCGATGCGAATACCCCAGGGGTTTCCACCGGCCGCGACCCGCTGACCGCCGCTCTGATAGCGGAGTAAACTCAAATATCAGTCCCGGTGAAAAAGAGTGTCCTTCGGATAACGTTTCTTCTGTATGCCCTCTCTTCTTCCCCCCGGTGCCGACTCTCTGTCCAGAGTTTGAAAAAGTTCCTTTTTGTAGGGGGAGTTTGTCTCTTTTTTGACACTTGTGGCGACACGCTAACAGACTCCACGCACTTCTTAAAAATAAAAACCTGCTCTCGTGTGGTGTCCTCCGCCCCGGCTGCTCTGCTGGTGTCCGCCCGGTGTGTCGGTATTCTGCAGCGGGGATCGACTCCCTATCATATGATTACAGTACAGTATAGCAGCAGCACGAGTGGGTTGTCAGGAGCGCGCGGCGCGTCTCCGCTATCACAGGGGAGGAGGCGCGTCCCCTCAGAGCCCCTGCCTCTCACACACCCTACGCCTACAGAATAACAATATAACAGCTCTAGGTATGTACACCTGTTACTGTCCATCATTTGTCCTTGGAAGTGGGTGTGTGTGTGCCTCCAGGTGCCCTCAAGAACTGCACTGAAGACATTTGAGCAGTGGTGGTAGTAGTTATAGTGTAGAAAAACTCTGTTATAAGTTTTGAAGTCCTACTTCTTTAAACATATAAATATTACCATCAACTTAAAGCACCAACAATGCACATCATGCAGAACGCAAAGCAACTTTATTTGAAGCACCTTTTATACTATCCCTTGGAGCAACATTTAAACAGCCCAGACAAAAGAGACAACAATTTAGCAAGACTAAAATGTTACAAGATATTCCACTCCAAAGTTCATTTGAAGGCAATCAGAGGTGTAAAGTAACTAAGTACATTTGCTCAACTACTGTACTTAATCTTATAATGCTACGTTATTAAATATTGTTTCAATATCAGTAAATCGTGTACTTTTACTCCACTACTTTATTTAATACCTTCGGTTACTTTTGGATTAATGATGTGAAATATAATCAACTCTTAAATCAGACTTTAGTCATTAAGACTAGCTGCACCTTTACCAACTTTGATAAACACATTAATGCATCAATAATTATATTCAAAACATAATTTATTATTCTGAAATGGGCCAACTTTTCGAGTACTTTTACTTTTGGTACTTTAAGTATACTTTGATGCCAATACTTTTGTACTTTTACTTGAGTAACGTTTTTAAAGCAGGACTTTAACTTGTAACCGAGTATCTGACCTCTGAAGGTAAAAGGACTGAACTTGAGTATTTCCAGTTTGTGCAACTTTCGCCTATGCTTCCACTACTACATTTCAGATTCCATCAATATCTTACTATACATTTATTTGACAGCAACTAGGCAACACATGTTGAGTTTGACTACAGTATGGTTTATCTATATTGTTGCTGCTTCATTTTTCTGTTTATTTACTAATCAAGTAATTGTTTCTGTAGATTAAACAAACAGTATTTGGACCAGTTAAAACCAGCTCCAACAAGAACTCTGTTAAGTACTGTTTACATGTATCACTAACAATCACCCTTTAATCATGCTGATACTCCTGCTGCCCTTTTAAAATGAAGGACCTGTGATTAAGTATTTTGTACACTGTGATGTGGCTATTTTACCAGTTAAATGATCTTAATACTTCTTCTATCCCTGTCTACTACACCCCACTCCCCCTCTCCTGTTCACACACCCTTCCACTTTCAGGGCTTTTGTCAGGGATCCTGAAATAATAAGCAGGTGTGATGTGTGCGTTGGTCCTCTCTGGGTGGCTGGAAGAGAAACGTTATTGCTAAAGGGGGAACAGATAGGTGCTAGTGGCTAAACTTAACGTGTTGTAAATCACACACATGTGCACTCACACACACACACACACACACACACACACACACACACACACACACACACACACACACACACACACACACACACACACACACACACACACACACACACACACACACACACACACAGTGGCGAGACAACATGTGTGCCCATGCATGCCTTGACTTAAGCCTTTTGTCCGGCGCTGCTGGCCTCCCACTTGGTTTCTCTCTGTTATACACAGTGTATGATTTTGCCTTGTAAGACTAAACTTATGATTGATGCAGAGTGGGATGCAACGTGTGTGTGTGTGTGTGTGTGTGTGTGTGTGTGTGTGTGTGTGTGTGTGTGTGTGTGTGTGTGTGTGTGTGTGTGTGTGTGTGTGTGTGTTCGTGTGAAAGCAGCAGGAATTGTAACGGGGCAGCAGCAGCGTTGGTAATGGCTGATCAGCTGGTATGGCGAGTATTCAGGGCGGGGGCAGTGCATTGTCCTCTCATAGCTCCAACAATGCCCCTCTGAGCAGGCCACACATCTACCAGTCACGGGCCTCTCTCTCACTCTCTGCCTCTGCTTTTCTTTCTGTCTGCCATATTTATTCAGCTTGTAGTGAAGTGTAGAGGGATGTGATAGCACTGTCCCTGACCTTTGGCTCAAACGTCAAGGTCGACCCGTTACCACAGTTAATATCAGAGCATGTATAACTCCAAAAACATGACTTCCTTATCGCTCAAAAATATGAATTAATTCATAACTTTTTTCGGGTCTTGTAAAGCTTGTTCTTGTATAGTTTCTACTCATTTAGGCTAAAGGTTGAAAGCCTACCTCTTATTTTATTATTATTATTTTATATTTTACACATTTTACACATTTTACATTCATCTATTAGTCACATTCTGGATGCAAAACAGTCACATATATGATTTAATGTAGGCCATTCATTTGTTTAATCATAAATTCCATAAATCAAATCTGAAACCATTTATTGACAATTAATTTGATAACGTTTAAAGGGGCCCTATTCTGAGCTTTTTCAGGTTCATATGTATTTTGTGCCTCTATGACATGTTTCCATGCTTTAATGTTCAGAAAGGTCTTTATTCTTCTCATAGTGCCTGTGCTGCAGCACCTCTTTTCACCCTCTGTCTGAAACCAGAGCCCAGTCTGCTCTGATTGGTTAGCTGGCCGGCTCCGTTGTGATTGGTCAACTGCTTAGAGATGTCCCGGCCCTTAGCATATATCACGTACAATGTGTTGGAGTGCTAGCCAATAGAAGCGCGAGTGTTACAGAGTGATGTCACTTTTCAAAGGACTATAATGGAGGCATTTCAGGCAGGGGGTAAGTGTGTGGGAAAGAAACTCCCTCTGGCATGAACTTTGGGATTTTAGCCTTTACAGACCATTTACATGCACAAAAACCTATAAAACACACTACAGGAAAAAGAAAACCCCTAAAAACGTAATCGATACTACTGATATTTCAGAGTCTTCATTGCATGGACATGTTTTGGTCTGTTTGTTGAATACAACTAATGATATCTGGAAATAAATGTCATTTTTTCACTCCGTCTCACATTTTTATGCTAAACACTTAATCCAAAAAAGAATCAACACATCAATCAAAGATTAAACTAATATTTATATCCTGTCTAAATTTAGTTTTCAGCTGCTGGAAGATGTGCTTTGATCATTAGTGTCAATAAAAGGGATCTTATTAATTAAAGTGATGACATACTACTTAGAAATATACTTCATTACAATTCTGTCTTTTGTGTTTCATCTTAATATTTATTACGTTGAAGTATTAAATGCTCTTCATCTTAAAGTATTTTCAACAGTGGGGTGGTCATCCCTGTTATACCATCACTGATGAAAAGACACCCTCCTGTGGACTTCTAATGTAACTGAAAGCTTTTACAGTCAGAGGCCTAAAGTGTCGATGCATGCCAGCAATTTGTCAATGACGCAGTGAAAGTTTAGAATATTTGGAGTCAAATAATCTACATTTGAAGAGAGGCTGGGAGTAAAGGTTGTTGCAAGAACAGTTGGGGAGATGATCACAAAAGCATAAAAGATTTTCAACTGAAGCTAACTACATTTTATATTATTGCTGGAGTCGGAGATCTTCAATGGATTAGATTCACACCCAGTGTATTTGTATTTTTATTACCTGCAGTCACCAACAGAGAGCAGCAGAAGACAATAGACACACAGGATGTTTTTGCAGCCTGTTTGTGTTCCTTTCAGGATAGTTAACAAATGTGGGCTATGTGGGCTATGTGTCTTCTTATGAGAAAGAATTGTTTGGAAACAACATCGGATGCAATTTGGTAAATTATGTATCTTAAATTTACAATTTGCTGTCAAACAGAAGTTGCTCTGATAGCACTTTGGAAGCGGTTTGTTCATGACATAAGAGTTGTTGGGACAATAATGGGTTGTTTGCTGCATACAGAAGCTTAACTGACATTTAAACCAGTGGGGATAAGTAACTCAGTACATTTGTAATCTACTAATATTATATTTTCTGAAATAATTCTGTAAAATTAGTAGGCTTCTTTACTTGTTGTACTTTAGGTATATTTGCTAGTATTTCTTGAATTTTATTTAAGGGCATTTTTAATATTTCTTCCACCACTGATTAAAACTGTTCTATATTTGACAATATCTTTATTGGTAAATGTACTCAAGTACTATAGTTTATCACAATTTGGAAGTAAATTGTGTACTTTTCGCTAGTTACTATTTACTTCCAAAAAAAGAAAAGAAACTATACACAAAAATAGGAGCATTTCAAATACGATGCATGTTACAGATCAAACAACTGATATTTATAAAAATACTCTTATATGAAACAGTCACACTTAGCTCTATGTCATAAACTCCATTTAAATACTGTTTAAAAGTTAAAGCACCAGAAATAGGATCCCTTAATATTATCCATAGTTATACACTGCATCAAAATTAGAACTTATTTTATATTTATACCTTATCTTTATTTATTTGTACTGTATATGTTTGGCAGAGAAGACTTTACTCCGTACTTTCACTTTTTGAATGCAGGGCTTTTGATTTAATGGTGTACCATTACATTGTGGTTCACTCAATTAAAGGATCTAATTTTTCCACCACTGTTTCTACGTTTTGTTTCAAATCTATTCATTAATGCCATATGTTACTCAAACCATCATTACTCTGTCATGTTTGTCTTTGTATCTCTGTCTGTGTGTCCCTGACTCCGTGACGTGAGTCCAGCAGCAGGATATCACCTGCTCACCTGGCTGAGGGGCTCATGCTAATCTAAAGCCGATTAGGCCTCTTATCTACTCAGTGCTGGTTATGTGCTTTGCTCCAACAAAAATACCGCGCAGAGTTGGCCTCTTTACCTCTTTACAGCTGACTTTTCCTGGCCCCCTATCTGCTCTAGCTAAAAAACACTGACTTTCACACAGTGGTTTCCTGATATGTGTTTGCAGTGTATGTCGAGCTCAGTTAAGATGTAACATAGTGGACTGTGTTTCAAGAGATCAACAGTTGGTTGCTATTTATCAACATATGTGCTGAAGGGATCAAGGGATTTGTTACTTTCCATCTTTAAATGTCAAGGCTCATTATAGACCGGATTTAAGTCACAGAAATATCAGATTGTACATTAAATCAAAACACCACACAACCAATTGAAATGAAAAAGTCCCTTGCAAACACATACATTCACTCTATAGTTTGTGAATGTATCTGGTTCAACCCCCCCTTCCTTACACTGGACATGTGAAGAGTCATCCAATGTCCATGTGAAACAGTAATGCCATAATTGGCCTCATCCTATTGACTTAATCAGGAACCCTGCGGCACTCACAGCATGCCTCGCCTCTTGATCTCAGGTTTGTGCGACTCAAGGTCGGGACAATACAACGTTGTTATTTCACTATCAAATACAATTTCTAAAATTCTTTATTCCTTTTTACAATTCTCATTCTACACAGACTCACAAAGCCAAGAAAAAAATGGAAAAAACTTTACAGGGATTTCAATAAAAGATTTAGCTTAATTACATTATTTAAAAAAGTTAAATATATTTCATCATTTCTACACTATGTACAAACACAGCAACCCAGGTTGTTGGAATTTACATACATGTGTCTTAATATACAGATACTGAATGCACAAGGGACACACCAAAGAGGGTCTGAGATTACAGAGCAGGGGTCAGGAGCCAAGATTTAGCTGCCAATTTCAGTCGCCCTCCACAGGTTTGGAGTTGGCCCTGCCTCTCTACAGGGCTCACATCCCAGTTCCCATGACTCACTAATCGACCATGCGCCGCAACATTCATGCATTATTCATACCGATTCATTCAATTGATAATTTTACTCCATCTCAGGAGCTTATCCAGTCTTCGTTTGGGACAAAGACGGACTGGAGTATAAAAAGAGCTGAGTGGATATTATTTGTTACCATTATGAGCTACAAGCCAACGTCTAGAAGTCAATCAAAAATAAAATATCTTTTGGGCTGTTAAATACTTTCCATCCTTCTATGAGAGGGGGGGTTGCATAGCAACCACCATCCCCGCCAAACTATCCAACAACATTACAATATTTTACTCGTGATTGCAAAGCATCTGATATTTATCAATACATATCACATTTACTTATTTTTTTGTAAAGATCCAAACCCCACAGAGCCAACATTTCTTTAAAAGAATGCTGAAAGCAGGGCTGGAGCCTCAGATGGATTTGATTGGTTGAGGAAAAACCAAAATGTAAAATTACAACATTACTCACCCTACACATTATCTCTCTCTATGTATGAATATAGAATTATTTACGCAAGGATTCCATTTGAAAGGGGTCCACTTTGAAAGGAGTTCATAGCTGAGTATGTTTGTGTGTGGTAGTGTCGACATAATGAATGTTGGTAAAAAAACGCTTAGATCTCATTCGTCCCCTTCCTCTCCTCTTTAGGTGGGAGTTGTGTCAGTTTTTGCAGGAGGGGTTAGCTCAGCTCACCGTGGCCACCCCTGCCTCGGCCTCCTCCACCTTGCCACCTTTGCTCATTGCCTTCATGTTGGCCATGATGTCGGTGAACGTCTCCCCCACTGTCTTCTCCAGGATCCAGCCCTCGCTCTCGCTCTCTGGGTCCTCAGGGTTCACCAGGCTGGACAGAGAGCTGTTGATGTACTGCAGGCCGATGGTCACAGCAATCTGAAACAGTGAGAAATACATATCAGAACACCTGAACACTAGGAAATCACAGATTCTTCTGATGAGGACAATCTCTGGCAACATGTTTAAAGGTGTTGTTTGTAATCATACGATAAGTATCAACTGCTTATGCTGTCAAGGGACCAGAGGAATAAAAACGCATAGGTGAAAAAATACTACATTATAAATTATAATTAGAGTTGCATATTTTGAAGATTGATCAAACCTTTGGATCACTTTTACGCAAATATGCCAACATTGTTCCAGTAAATAAAAATGGAGAACATAATCAGCAGATTACAGTTGCAGGCCTTTTAGATTACAATCAAAATATCTATTAGTGCAGTGTGAGTGACATAGTAAAAGAAGGTACATCGTTGTATTTATATCGTGTTCTAAATATGATATATTGGTACATTTTGAAAGAAAATTACATTGCATAAATAAGTCCCTCAATGTATAGACATTAACAATATAATAAAGAAAACTGAGGCTTTGAGTTGTATATTTAATGTATGTGTTTAACATTTTCTAAAGCTAGATATTGATGTATTTTATGTGAATATGTTTCTGTGCATGTGTGTTATGTAAGTGTGGTTTGTATGAGTGATCGGTGGGAAATGCATGAAGAAGTTATTGCTAATTTTTTATTAATTGCTAGTTATGCTAATTATTTAGCATACATGTTTTACTTTAGTTTGTATCACTATTTTGTTCCTTTACCCTACTTTTCTCTTTTCTGTTTCTGTTTGTGAAATTATGAAAAATAAGGTATTTACAGCCTGAGGTCAACTCTATCATTAGAAACGTCAAGTAGTAATTTAAGACCGTGACTTCAGATCAGATTGAGAGCTAAAGCTGCAGGAAGTGTGTCTGTCCTTGTCACCTCCCGTAGATTAACCCATCGCTCCATCTCTGAGCACACTATGTGTGTCAGTATGGAGACTCTTGCGTAACATCTCTTAAATCTGAGATTCTTCCAACTGTGCGTCTGATCAGCTTCCAGGGGGTCGCCTACATCTAGAACAAGAGCTTGTTTGCTGGACAGACAGAGGTGTCGTTGAGTTGATACAGGGACTCACTGACTATCACTGACTTTGAGAATGTATGTGTAAATGTTTATCACTTTTAACTGCAGTGGAGTTAAGATTATTGGACCTCGACAACAACAACAACAACAATTGAGGTTGGTAGAGGATGTTCCGGCCGTAGGACAGCTGTAGGATTAACATTTAGGTAAAGAGTAGCAGGTGAGATGCTGTAGGTAAGCTGCATGTGCGTGCATGCCAAAGGTGGTGCAGGGTAACCTAACAGAACGTAAAGAGGATAGACTCTTTATGGACGATGCAGTAACAGATGATCGCAGAGGCGGAGTTAGGAAAGGAAGGAGGTGATGGATGACAGATGTGCCAACTGGGCCAAGGCTAAGCATGTTTATACACAAGATCTTCATCTCACGCCATACTGCTAGTCCTCATTTGACTCCTGAGCAATTTTATTTGGCCCCCACTGAATTGTTTGGCAAAAAGATACATCATATTTAATCATCAATAAATTGACCCCCTTACTTCACATGGATGTTTGAGTCTTTATCTCTTATAAAATCAAAAAGTACTGATACAAAGTAACTTTGTGTCACCTGTGTCACCTGTGAACGTTTACATTTTTAATGTGGAATTGTTGCTGCTTGTGGGAGTTTGAGGGAAATACCAACTGCCGTTCTTAACAACCGTCAGGTACCTGTGGGTGTCTTCATCAATGAGCCCTGTTACATCTTGGCCAATGAGGCAAAGATGGTTTAATGGTTTTCTAGCCCTTTTATCTTCTCCTGCACTTTATATTTCGTAGCTGCTACATTGTACTGCCATGTGGTTAATGCTTGTATGCTGCTCATGCTCTTTCTGCATATCATGTATTTATTTTTGCTATGTATATAAATGTCATGTTCTTAAATGTTGTATGTGAGGGACTACGGATGGAAACTAGCTCAAAGCTAAAATCCGGCATGTTTACGTTTTTAAAGCATTATTTGTTTTAAATGTTCATCAATGTGCACTGTCCCTCTTCAAATAAACGATTAAATGAAATGCTAGAAAATGTACTTGGACAACTTGACCCAAATGTGACAATAATGCTTTATCAAGCATCAATTTTACAAGGGAAAAACTTCAAGATTGAAGACTCACAAGTGGGTTTGGCAAATCCATGTCTGGTTCATTTCTCTACCTTCATTGAATTTCAGATGGTTAGCGAGAAAGTCCTTGTGATAGCTAGGTGATAGTGTAGGTTTTCGGGACTTAAAATTATGGAATACAAAACAGACTGTAGTGTGAGGTACACAATTATAATTTTCCTGTGTGAATATTTGTGTTGTGTGCATCACTGGCCCTGACCTCAAGCATGGTGACCAACAAGACCAGGGCTCCGATGGTGTTCATCAAGCCTCCGTAGTAGGACACCATGGCTTCACGGCAGCCGCGCTTCCATACGTTGAGTTCCTCCGTGTAGTGGTCGTAGCTGTAGTGGGCAGTGTTGTTGGTCATCTGGCCCTGAATGCAGGGTCTCGGGGAGCTGGGGTTACAGCAGCTGAACGGGACTCCATCCATCAGATACTGGCCGTCCACGTTGCTCCCAATGCGGCTAAGAGGATAAGGCAAAGTTCCACGTTAATGTCTCATTAAGATTGGCGGGAGGTGAAAGGGATTAAAGATCAGGAACTGTATTGACGTATGCGTGAACTAGTTAATTGCATTTTTACTAGCTATGAGTATAGGGCATTAGATATTTTCAGTTGGGTTGTAAAGTATCCCTTGAATCTTAAAAAAAATACCAAACTGCTGTTGGTCAGCTATACATGCATTGATCAAACTCTGACCTTAATCAAGACTATTTATTTCAATTACTGAATATAATCTAATTAAAACAAATCTAATGAGTATAAGGTATTTAAGGCAATCGTAACAATGCTATGCATTACTCCAAACCCAACATTCTTGCAAATGAATTGTAACATCTCTGTTAAAGAGGATAAGCATATATCAAACTTTAAACCATCACAAAATTTGGATGATTGCCGAGTTTATTAAATGGTTTGTATTGCTTCAATTGTGTTAATTGTATATTATTCCCTTGTTTTTTTATTGTGTTAAACAACACTGTCACTGGTGTACAAGACTCATTTTCATTTACTGTAAATTGGTTTGCAGTAAATGACTGAATTAAAACCATTAATGTTTATTGATAACATGTCTCAAATTGTGTTTAAAGGGCCTTACACAGATCTTGCTAACTGTTATTGATGGTAGTAGGTCAATGGAAAGACGGTATGATTGGATCACTAAGACATGAGATGGTCAGAAATGGATCAGTGGTGTTTAGAAACATCAACAAGCCAAAAATAACGCCCCAGATAAGACTTTGGGCATTACTACAGAACACACAGTACTTACAACACTATAAAGGATAGGGATCAGTTCTGGATACTAGTCACGGCACTATTAAGAAGAAGAACACTGGAAGAGCACAGACCTCTGTCAAGGCCAAATGCACTAGCTTAGAATGTTAACAAAAGTGAATAATAATTTGTAGACGCCCTATGATTCGGATCCGCTTCAACATAAAATGAGTTCTTTCTTGGCCCATGTTACACTGTTCTTCAAAGTTTAATGAGAAATCAGGCCAGTAAGTAATCCTATTGACAAACAACCCAACCAGAAAAAAAATGACCAACTCGACATAGGTAATTGGATAAATGGCTGAACTGATATTGGAGGATATTAAGGATTGGACTTGGTTGTTAATCCCGCTCATGCCTTTTTGACCTTTGAATCTTTTTCTGTCCCTAATCACCTCCTCAAGTCCCTCCTTCTCACCTTTATCCAGAAAACTGCCTAGTAACCTCTTCCACCCTCACGGCTCCCAATGCCATGTCCTCATTGCTGTCATCATTTCGTTATTCTCAGTGGACGAAAGGGAATAATGTACCTGCTTTGACCTTCACCTGAAATCCACTTATACTAACCCCTAAAGAACGAAAGGTGAAAGGGTCCTTAAGACACACTGCGATAGTACATGCAACTTAAATGCCAACCTCTTTAAGCCTTTCTCCTGTCACCTAAAACAGGAATATCTAACATTTAATCTCAAATTCTTAAAGGGTATGATGCAGGATTTAGTTATGAATTCGCGTTTCACAGTATTGGCAATTAAAATGTGGGTATGCCAATAAAGCCACTTTGTATTGTATTGTAAAAATGAATTTGCGTCACTTACTCTTTGACTTCCTTTGCGCTGAAATCCAGGTAGCGGTTGCTTACCCACTGAATCTCAAACCAATCTCTGTAGTGGTCGTTTCCGCAGCATCTGAATTCCATCTGCATCAGGTCCAGGGTCCTCTTCATGTAGCATCGTCCTGGTGTGTCCGTGTCCTTGTAGAACCTCATGCCGTTCTTCAGCCCCTCAGCCAGGGTGTACTGCAGCGGGATCCTCATCACAAAACACAGCAGAGCTGTGACAAACAACAGGCCGTTTAACCCCACGCAGAACATCAAGAAGGGCTTCAACATGGGCTTCCATTTTATAAACTTGGAAGGGTCCAGGGAGTCGTAGCAGACTTTGCCTCCAAAAGCGTTGACGCCACAGGTTATTAGACCCATTAATATAAGAACGTTGGGCAGCAAGTGGCTCTCGTTGTTGTCCATAAGTTCTGAGCGCTTTCGCAGTTCGATCTTAAAGAACAGTCCCATGCTGAAGACCAGCACGCCGGCCATTACGGCGAACCAGTACAGGAACCATATTGTCTGAGCGAGCTTTACTCGCTTCTTCATATCAAACTTTACCAACATCAAAGCCATTGTTGAAGCTGTAATGTGTCCTCACCCAGTAAAGAAAATACTCAAAATTACGATCTAGAACAGCAGGAGCTCCAAGGTGTTGTTGAACACGCCAACCTGCAGTTCCTGTTTCCCGGTCCCTTTGCTATCAGGGTCTCCTCTGGCTGGTCTAAAGGTAAAATAGGAATCAGCTCAGCCTGTAATCCATCGCACAGAAAAACAGCAGAGATGAAGAACCCAGGAGAAACCGGGAGCAGCGTAGTAAAGTTATTTCTTAAAAGCTATCTCCTCTCCCATTGTGACAGAAACATCCACTTTCACCAGGCAATTTTTCCCCAATTTTTACCGTTTTTTCCTCCCCAACACGCAGGTGAGGTTAATCGTGATGTTGCGTTCTCCTGGAAAGGTGGAGGATTGCCTAAGATCCTAATGATTAAACTCAAAGTTTCAGTACGTCATTCTAAGCCTCTGTAAGCAGCCTAACCAATTTGCAGAAATCCCTGCATACAAGATGAGCCTGATCGTAAGCCGTTGCCAAGGGCCATAATTGGTTTGAGCGTTCACGTGGTCATGGGTGCCTAGATCGAACACACCGTGGAGCTGTAATGGCATCAGATGAAGCCTGACAAAGACCGTGGACATGAAAGTGGAGTTAATAATGGAACATGTTCATTCACAGTTTGCTGGCATTCAACACAAGCCGGATGTCTTCCCAGTGGAGCAAATACACCACTCGCCCCAGTAACCCATTCACAGAAAGAACACAAAACTGAGGCATTTGATGGATAAAACCCATCAAAAGATCACACATCAATAATCATGCACATAAGATTGTTGTAGAAAACGTCATCTCACAAGCCAATAAGTATTTTTAAGTGCTCTCAATTACCTTATTGTCTAATTGTCACTTATTATCTTGGCAGTTAGATTAACACTCTGTTTGGCACAAACTCAAGTCAGATGCTTATGTTGACAAAAGCCGCGCCTTTAGCTGAACGGCCTCTCTGACTCCTTCATACTTCACCACACCATTGCTTACTGCACAAGCTGAATTGTTGTTGTTGCTGCAAAATTCCGTTATAAGTATTGATGGCAAAGCTGCCTCTCTAATTAGATTTTTAATCCAGGCCTTATCTGTATTTTTAACTGTTTTTATAACTACATTTATGGTTATTAAAATAATGCTGTTTTTCCTGTCTTCAATTACTCAAGATTACAATGAAGAAGTTTCCCTTTGTATTAAACATGCTATATGCACATTTAAAACCAAACTTCCCACTTTCTTTTTCCTCTCAACGCTACAACAATGGGCCAAATTCAACTCACAGCCCCTTTGCAATTTCATAATGTCACCTTACTGTCTTGTTTTGTCTCGTCTTAGTCTGTCTTTGTATTATCATCTTTTAATTTCAGAATTATTTTTGATGTATCTTATACAGATGTTAATTTTAAGTGAACAGTAACAAGTCCTGCTCTTAAGCATGAGTAATTAATCATGTAAACTATAATGAAGAAATATGACGATAAGTGTTGTAAAAAATTATAGGATTTGTGAATTATTATTTATTTATAATTATTAGTTTTATTTCTCAATATTGTCCTTCTGTATCTGTTTTTGTAGTGTTCACAAATGTTGCCACAGAAGATGGACAGACAGAAATATGGACTATTTCTATACACTGATGTATGCTACTCAGTGTCGGACAATGTGGGCCGGTCGGATATGTCACTAGCCCCCCCCCCGTTGACAATTTACTAGCGGTACCGAAGTGGGCCGGTCGAGAGTCCCAGTCCATCCCTGGCTGTACTGTATGTACATCAACTTTTGTAATCTTTGTCGTGCTTAAATTGTACAAAATGCATTCTGAACTACTTCATAATATTTGTGTTTCTTTGTAAGAGGGCTATGGTATCATTAGGAAACACAAGAAACAAACAAACATGTAGAGCAGGAATATGATTTATTTTTGTCTCATTTCAATGGCAGTTACTTTTCAAGAGTACAGACAAGATATTGTTGCAAGTTGTAGATCAGAGCCAGTGCCATTCAAGGTTGATGGCCGCCAGCAGCATTAATGCACAGCATTTTAACATGGGGCTCATTCCAGGCCTTCTTCACCCTTTTTCCCCTTAAATAATAAAAATGTAAATGGCTTTTGTACCATTGAGTGCTTTTAAGTTAATTCTTTGCGTGAGGGTTTGAGTGGTTTTATATCTTTTGAATGAATATTGGATGTTACTGTAGATGTATTACACAATAGCTTTCAGGTTTGTATCATTATTAAAATGACAAGGAAACAGAACAGTATTCTACATTTGAATGTGCTTTGTCATTATTATGTAAATTCTTGGACAATGGTTTCTCCGTTAGCAGAATGTTTTTCCCTCCACGACAGCAATTTTCATATTGGAATTTCTATTCGCGCCAGAATATTATTTTTGACAAGGAAATTGTGCCTTTTATAATGACTACAGTGAAATCTGTAAGAATGTATCAGCAGGAGGCTCCTTTTTAAAAAATCTTCCTGGAAGATTTCCTGGAAATTCAAGCCTGACTTTTAGGACAGATATCAATATTTGAGTAAATGAACAACAATTAACAAGACAATTAATCAATTAATGATTAGTCAGCAGCACAGGAGTTTACTCTTCAAAGACTTTGACACAATACTAATTATTAGCCTCTCAGTAATTTTTTGGGTAGAGATCTCTTTTTAACAATGTGACCACGATAGTTACTAATCTGAACATTTTAGTAGTAATAGTTTTATTTTGTTTCTTGTTAGTCATTGGCTGACAAATCCAGCATTACAAATGAAAGACTATTTACTACAAGGTATATTGGCTGGGATCCACCAAAAAAAGTACAAACAGCTCGTACTGCATGGGAAACAAAATGTTTTAAATAGGCATCAAATCTAAGGATGAAGAGTCGAGCATTCTCTTTATGAAGACACATTTAAACGCTATTTTTTAGCATTTTGTTTTTCAGTCTTTTTGGCAAGTGTAAGCTAAAGCATGAATGCCTTTTAAAACATTTTTTATTTTGTATTAACTGACAACCTACTGAAAACCTTCATGCAACTGTGAAATAACCCAGACAAGATGCATTGTGTATTTGTGCTGAAAATTAAACATTTGATTGTTTGACATGTTACTTTAACAAGTTAAGGTCTTTAAATCTAGAGTTCCCAGTTGGTTTTCCTGTCTGCTTCTGGGATGACAGTCCAGTTAGGGGAAGGCGTTCCTGCAGCGAGCCAGTTGAAGTCATCCACCTGGCTCCAGTTGTTTCGATCCCGGTCCAATCCAGACACAATAAAGTCCTCATCAAGGGTGGGATAAGAAAATGTAAATGGGGCAAAGCCAACCCCACGACAGTCCTCTACGATGGCTCGGCTGGTGATGTGCAGATACACCTGTGTGTCTGTGGTGTTGTGGGTCCGCAGCTGCTGACAAGGGATGGCCAGAGTGCTGTTCCTACAGTGATCAACAAATACTGAACTTGACACGGGACCACACAGGATCTCACAGTTGTCAATGTGAGTCATGTGCAGCGTGCTAGGAGACCCAAACAGACGCACTTTACAGTTAGTCAGGTGAGTCAACAGCACGTCTTGTTTATGGATCTCCTCTGCTGTCTTTATCACACACACATTGTCCATGTTGGAGAAGCAGCACTGCACAGACTCTGCCGGAGCTACTACATCCACCTTGGTGCTATCAGTAACTGCAGGTGTGTCTGTCACTGGGGGTGCAGAGACCTTATCTGTTGCTTTACTGCGAGCTCGAAAGGCAAACTTCTTCTTGGGCAGAGCCTCCTCTCTGATGTCAGCTGAGGAGGTGAGGAGTTTCTGCAGAGCATCCTGGGCTCGTCTCAGATCGTACTGCGTGAGAAACAACATGCTGTCGTTCAGAAACTTCTGCAGCTGCAGCGTTTTGACCGTCGCCTCCTCCAGTGTTTGGGTCACCACCGCACGGTCCGCTCCGGAGCAGCTGGATAGCAGTTCCTCGATTGAGGCCCGCTCTGCGTTGAAAGTACTGGAGAAATACTCGCTGTTTTCCTCGGCCACAGACCGGCTCTCTTTAGCTTCCTTCTTCCGCTCGGCATCCTCTGCCCTCGCCTGGTGTCGCCTCTGAAGCCGCTCTTGTATCTTGTCTGCGCCACTTTCGCCGGTAACCCGCGTTTCCTGGCTATGTTCAGCCATTGCTTCCATGTTGTTGCACTGTCAGTTGTTGCGGAAGTGACAACAGCATTTTCTTCTTCGTGACTTTCGCGGGCCAATAATGGAGCTTACCGCCACCTGCTGTATGGGACATGTCACAGCGGCAAGTGATCTGGACCATGATAATAACAACTTTATTTACTTTTTATTATATATTATATGTACCTTTATTTATAGCAATAATATTATTAATACTTTTTTTCTGTGTTTTGTTTATTTTCTTTACCAATTTACTTTCTTTGTTATCACTTATAAATAGTGCTTTTGGGTTTATACATGATGCCTGTACGTTACAGCATGTTCTTTGTGTTGTTTTACTTATGTTGTACGACAAGTACAGTTTGTATTATGGAAACCAGACAGAGAAACTGAAGTTAAAAGATAAAATGTAGGATACTGTAAGTGCAAAAACACACTCAATAGAATAGAATATGATAAAAATGTAAATAATTAAGAATTCATTAAAATGCCTTTATCTGAATAAAATAAAAATAGTATCTTAATGTAAAAAGGTTCACAGTATGAGTTGACTTTGGATTTTTTATTTAAGTTATATTTTCAAAGTTTATTATGTGTAGATTAGTAGGTAGGTCTTACTAAGAAACATTTCCCCGATAGGTATCGTCATACCTGAGCAACGTAAGGTGTGGCACACACACACCAGAGGCCCGCCCTCTACCGTTGGTAATGATTAAGTCTAAGAAAATGTTTCCGCTATTCATTATGGCATTGATGCATGTTATTATAATTAATGTAAATATATAAATATGTCTATAAATTATTTGTCGTTATTTTTTCCATAAAATTCCTATTCAAATTTCTGATGGTCGTAAACACGGCTGAGGATGATTTGGGTTGCCTTGTTCTGTGCACTACCCCAACAACCCGTGCGGTGATGGCGAGGAAACCCCGTTGACAAGGCACTGCTTTTTCATGACGGTGAGTTTCCCTTTGAGTGTATTATAATTTTGTGATAAAAATTTCAAGGAAAAAACACACACAACCTCCTTCCTCCCTTCCTTCAGGGAGGGAAGAGAGTTTGAGCGGAGAGAAAAATCTATCTGAGACAGAACAGGGACAGTGAGAAAAATATATGAGTGGGAGAGGGAGAAGGAGGAGGAGGAGAAGGAGGGGGGGAGCAAATTAAAAGTTGCCAAATGGAGATATTGGGTTTCAAGAGGAGTGAGACAGGAGTAAAGGGTTTGCCTCTTTGAGTCGTCTTTATGTTGTGCTAATCGGGATAAATGTTTACGGCTTTACACGGTTTAGTCCTCTAGCATTTTCGACGAATCCACCCGACGTTTTCAAAACAGGCGTCGTCGACACCGCGGCTAGCTAGCCAGACCAGGCCGGTGTTAGTTGTTAAAATGTTACAATGTTACGGAGCGTCCTGTCCGCAGAGCTACCCGACCAGAACAAGGGCTGCTACAGAATCCCCCGGTTGAAACGCGTCGGTTCTGTATATCGAGACAAATGTGACGTTTTTCATGCTGGCAGATGAGCCACATTGAGGACAAATGAAAGCCTCCCCAACAGAGAAAGAAAGATCACGTCAGCGACGACCAGCCACAGGCTGGACGACGGGCGTTTTGTGCTGCTTGAATGCGATTATCTTTCTGTCGATTCAGTCTATTTTTGGAAATAAAACTCGCAAGCTGTACATTAGCTGGCTTTCTAAACCAACCGCGGTACCAGCAGTAGTAGCAGGACTGCAGCAGGGACTAGCTTGGTCTGCGTCGAAGCATTCAAGCTAATGCGGATTTCGGAGACTACGAATTTAAGCCCTAAATTATACAAACTGTACAAAGTATCGGAAAATATAACTTTATTTTCGACAACACTGATCAGAATTGCCTACATGTCTGCAAATCCTTTGCTTTTGAGCTACTTAAAACGCAATTTTTAGTCAGCTTAGGTACTTTAGCTCTGTCGTCTTTTTAAAAATGAAATAATGTAAGCTAACCGCTTAACTGTGGTTAAAAGTAGCTCACTTAATTGTTAACATTGATTACGTGTATATTAACGACTGCGTTGCTTTTTAAATACATTGATAGATGACAGAAATGAGTGTAGTGTATTTATTTGACCTACTCAGTCCACATATGGAGCTTCTTTTGTGAAATAAAATGTCACTGTGTTAATCGTTTGGTTTCCTTTTTTGTTGGGAAAGGTCGTCATTGCTTCCTCTCGTTTTTGTAGCTTTGTGTCCACTTTTAAAGGACACAGGAGCCCCTCTGCCTGTTATAGCATATCTCCTGAAAAATAAATTGTTGCACATTTAGTGTGGATATTAAATGAATTACAATATTCTTTAATTGAGGAAGCGTTTAGTGGTTTTCATGGTCTCTAAAAGTCAGTTAGAAGAGCCTAGTTTGCACAGCAGCCCTGTCGTTCTTTGTTCTCCCTGAACCAAAGATGGAGGCTGAACGTGGCTCTGTTGTAAGGACAGCCTATGGCAGGGTAACAGCCATTTTGTGGCATTGCAGTTTCATCTACGCAGCAACATAAGAGTGTATTTCTCAATGACTTAACAGAGTACAACATAAACTACGACTTCAAATCATCTTAATACATTGTTGGATGAATGACCACATTTTTCTGACATATAGCTACATTCCCTTGCCATGTGCTCCACATTTCTTAAATACAATTATACAATTAAAATAGTAACCTCATAAGATATTCAAACACTCATTACCCCTCACTGCTGCATCAAATTAGTGATCATGGATTTGGCTTGTAGTCCCTCTTTTATAATGAAGCACTAAGATCGCTGCATACCTTTGCAGGCTGACAACTTAAAGCCAACACCTCTTTCTATGTAGAAACTCAAACAACCATGGTATAAATGGAGCAGCAGGGTGGAGTTATTTACACTCTAATGGCCATTTTCAGTCTGTGCAGACAACCAATGTGGGACAGCAGAGGAGGGTAATGGGTGGGAGTTTTACGTGTGAGACAAACATCTGTAGGAGGGGGTGAAGGCCATCCTGCCCTTCGCTTACATACATAGCCTATTTACCACAGCACTGAATAACACATTTGGCTTCCTCTTCACTCCCACATTTCACAAACCCATATTTTCCTTAATCTCATATACGTTGTTCCCACAACCTGCTTCTCACACGTTTATTTATGTAATACTAAATGTAGTTTCTCACCCTGCAGCCCAGAAAACAAAGGGTGTTAAATGACTGAATCCATGCGTCCTGCTGGAAATCTGTGAGTGAGATGTCCTTACTACAAACAGAATACATATGCTCCTACTTCAGAATAACAACAAAGTGCATTAAGGTTTATTGTCATGATCAATGAATCCAGCAGTCATGAATTACCTACTCTAAAATTCACATCAGCCCTCTCCTAACCTGCTCCTTTCTATCTCGATATACCTTCCTCTTCTTTCAGGTGTCATGGATGATGAGGACGATCGCCATCTTCTTGATATTTTAGGGTAAAATCCCTTTTATAAACATAATAGACACTAATATTGGTCATTAACATGCCATTCACAATGTGGCCTCACATTTTTATCTGTACTCAAGTTTGGCTTTAACAGTTAGTTATTGTTACTAGGGTCCCACTTTGAAATCAAAGCTACAAGCATCTGCCAACTTATTTGTTAACTTTTGATAAATTAGGGAAGTTGGTAATCCTATGTCCCATTCAGGCATTCAAATTATGGTTCATTCTGTCACTCCTTAAACCACAGTAAATACAAATAAATGTTTCTAATGTTGAATTTCCTTCCGCACATTTTTCAGAGATGTGGATGCTTTGAATGACTATCTCCATGGCAGCAACAGCAAGTCTGTGAGTGACTCTTTCATAATGTATTCACAGCCATTCCTTAATATGTTTGTCAGAGTAATTACATCACTGTCTTTGATGCATAAAGGATCCACTGATCCTCTGTTAAACTCTTCTGCAGATTGAGGAGGATGATGTAACAAATGCAGCTTACGGGTCGGATGGGTCCTTCTTTTCTAGTGACACGGTAAGTGCACTTTGATCCAACAACCACTGTTTTTTTTTCCAAATTTGTTCACCCTTCATAAAAAAAGGTTATGCAATAGTTTACCCTTTATGTATAGGTTATAAAAAAGACCTACAAGTAAGTCTGTCTTGTATGCAGCTCACATGCAAACTCTCTTTTCATTTTCTCTAAATGCTTCATTCAGGCTGGCTCCAACTCTGGCCTCAAGGATGGCTCTTCTACAATGGGAGATTTCGGCGAGGATTCAACAGGGGCAGGCCTCCAGCTCTCTGGTAGCCTTTCATTTATCGAGGATGAATTGGGGCCTGGGAATTCTCCCGGAGGGGTGGATCTTGGGGGCGAGGACCAGCCCTTTGACATCCTACAGAAGTCCCTTATGGAGGCCGACATCACAGAGCAGACATTGGCTCAGGAGGCCTTACTGGACTCCCAGCCCGCCCCCACTCTGGTGCAGGCTCCGGTACCCTTCCCCTCCCAGCTGGTTTCTGGGGGGGGTTTTGGCGGAGGAGTTGTAACCACGGCGACAGCTGCTTTCCCAACAGGCCAGTTCCTACAAGGGGTGTCCCCGCTGCCCAACGGCTCCGCCCAGCACATCCAGGTGTTGGGCTCGTTCGGGGCGGGGGGTGGTGTGATGACTCTGAGCAACTTGGAGAGATCTCCCCAGCTCGTGTTGAGGCCCGGTGCGCCTGTAGCGTCAGGGGGGGCCACATCAGGGGGGCAGGTGTTCGCCCCTACCCAAGGGCAGGTGGGCCTACCTTACAAAAACATCCCCCTTCAAAACATCATCATCCAGAGAGGCCCGGGGGGGACCCAGACTCTTGTTAGACCCATCCAGCCTAAACCCCTCCAAACCGGGGCTCAGACTGTGTACAGCCTTGGTCTTCAGCACACTTCCACCACCATGGCTAATGTAGTGAACGCTAACATGGCTTCTCCTGGGGGACAATACACAGCCAATGGCTCTATCGTAGTGCAGCCATCACTGGAGCAGCAGCAAGCGCAGGCCCAGACAAACTTACAGCCTGGACAGTTCTCAAACCCCCTGATTACCAATCAGAACGCTGTGCAGATTGTTCAGGGGCAGAACTTTACTCCACAGCAGGGAGGACAGCTCATTTTGAACCAGGGAGTAGTCTGCAGGAGTCAGGTTGGAGGGGGTGTAACTCAAACATGGACAGGGGTTTCTTGTGCGAACCCAGCCCCCATGCAGACGTCGTGCTCTACCGGGCGGCTGACTCTGGTGGGTCCAGCAACGACGGGGATCGGCGGTCAAGGCCAAGTGCAGGGGGGCCACGTTCAGCGCCTTCTGGTCACTCAAACTCAGAATTTCACCTCCCTGTCACCTTTAGCCAGTACTGGGACACAGGAAGACTACAGCCAGGTATAATCACCGGTGGTTTTTCTTTACACATTCATAATCTGTTTCCTGAAAATGCTTATATGAAAGACATCCCTTTCATTTTTATTTTTTAGAATTCTTCATCACCTGCCCTCAATCAGGTGCAGCTCAGCAGCATCCATGGTAACAAAGGCCGACAAATCTTTGTCAAAAAATCAATGCATGATATATATATATATATATATAAAAATGTAATCTGCTAAACTTAATGTTTCCTTGTTGTTTTCAATTATCTCTTTTAGCCATGACAACAATGACTCAAGACTCAAATATGAACTCTCAGGTATGTCATCCCATCATGCACAGGAGCTGCAACGATTAATAGAGCGTCAGAAATATTATTTTGATAATCGATTCATCTTTTACGTTTTTATTTAAAAAATCTCAGGAAACGCTGTTTTAGCCGCCTCAACTATGCTCATTTCTGACACCTTATTTGTTTTGCAAAATGTGTTTTCTTTCTCCTAATAGATCAGTGCTCAGAAGAGACCTGCCCTTCCACCACTTACAAGAGGAGAAATGTGAGAATAGAACTTACTGTGTACTATTTACATACTTGTTTATGTGGGAAATATTGCCATGTTTTTGTATAGCTTGTAGTTCAGCCAATGAATGAGCCTGTTTCTTTTTCCTGTCGTCTCTATAGGATTTTACAACAGTTGAAGAAGGATCATGCTGGAGTTCAGACTATAGATCTGCGTCGATTCAATTCAATCGATGATGCACTGCAGAAAATCCTCCCGTACCACGTGTTCCAGGGAACTCCACCCAGCCAGGAGGAGTTCTCAGAGGGTAAAGCCTTGCATTTATTAGCTTCACCCTAAATCTGCAGAAGTATTGCATGTCAAGGCGTGGCTTTTGCAGATGAAAAGTACCTGAATTTTCTTTTATTTTTTTTCTTCTTTTTTTTTACAGTGGATGAAGAATTTGAAGTAGTTGCAACCCAAGTGCTGAAGAGGACTCATGCTATGGTTAACAAATACAGACGGCTACTTATGGTGGAAGCGGAGGTAGGCACACACGAGTAAATACTTGCAAAAACAGGTGTATCATGTTGTGGCATGCACAGGGCTCACAAGTTGCCTCTCCTTTCCCTACAGCGTTCCAGTCCGTCATCAGAAATGGTGATGATTGACAGGACGTTCAACCAAGAGGAGCGCAGCAACCTGACACAAGACAAGCGCATGGTACTAGTGGATCCAGGTAAGAGAAACAACAGAAAGCAAATCATTTTCAACAGAAAAACTTTTTATAAGAGATAGTTCAGCAAGGACACAGTGCACTGAAATTAATGATTTTCACCACTGACTGACTGACCCCCTTAGGAGTATATTGACAGGTCTATTCAATTCAATCGGAGACATAAACATGAGCACAGAATATGTCCAATTCTTTTTTACCATATTCTCCAAAGTAAAAGTTGAACCAATTTCACACAAGTCACATATCTTTCAAACATTCTGACACTAATATGGCATTTTTTAGACAGATAAATCAGGAACTGTCTCATCAACACACTCTTGTAAGATCCGACAACACAGTGGTAAACCATCAGTCTTGGGACTTACTATTCTTGCGTAAGCGTTTGTCAAACGACGTCACAAAATATTAAACGTCAACTAAGGTTTGTGAACACCCTGGCTAACACATATACTTAATGCTTTATATGGCTGTTAGCTAAACTAAGTGGTAGTCTTATGGCGCATTTCCACTGCAGGGCCTCACACAGCTTAGTACGGTATAGTTAGGCCTTGGTAGGCCAGGCTCACTTTATGCTGCGTTTCCATTACAGTTTAGGAACTGGGGTAGTAACTATAGTAACGCAGTGTAGGCGGAGCCGTGACGTCATCTTCAATGCGAAACACAAAACCAACATCAGCCGTTAGCTGTTAGCACTCAGAGCACACAGCTCCTCATATCTGTTCAGAAACTAGACAAAAGTTAAACGAGTACAAACCACAGACTGTCTGTGTCATGGCGAATACAGTCGCTGGTTTATTTATGTCTGTATAGGCCGTTGTTGTGAGTGTGGACGGTCGGAGCATATACAACGTTAGCTTAGCCGATCTCCATTCAGAAAACACGCATTTTAAAAGGTTTTTCGCCTGCCGTCTGTCTGCAGACTTGTCAAAACATTAATTCATGGTTTTTACTAACCGGTATCAGTATGTTGTTACTTCAGCATCATTTTGAAACGTGTATTACAATTAAATCACGGTAAAATATGTTCATTTTGTTGTAGTTTTAGCCCCCTTGCCAGCGATTCTCTCACTAGTTTAGCAAACTCAGCCCGGTTGTTGGCCCGGAAAGAACCTGGATTTTGTGGCGCATTTCCACTGCAGCGCGTAGCACGGTTTAAGCGTGCAGTGCCGTGCCCGGCCCGTTTTTTGTTGCGTTTCCACTAGGGGTATTTCCGGCTAACGGGTACTGTTTCACAGTTTTTCTGGCCCTCCAAAATCGTGGTTCTTTCCGGGCCAACAACCGGGCTGAATATGCTAAACTAGTGAGAGAATCACTGGCAAGGGGGCTAAAACTACAACAAAATGAACATATTTTACTGTGATTTAATTGTAATACACGTTTCAAAATGATGCCGAAGTAACAACATACTGATACCGGTTAGTAAAAACCATGAATTAATGCTTTGACAAGTCTGCAGACAAGACGGCCACCCCTAGTGGAAACGCAACAAAAAATGGTCTGGGTTTGGCACGGCACGCTTAAACCGTGCTACGCGCTGCAGTGGAAATGCGCCATTAGTATAAGAACATTAGACTTCGACCACTTAGGATTCAGGAAGTGTGAACTATTTCAAACCATTTTTTGTTATAGAGCACCTCTAATTTTATATAACTTTTTTTCCCCCAAGACACATTCTTGGAAGACTTTTGTTGTGGGAGTAAATCCAAACTATTCCAAGTTCCCTCCCCCTCCAAGTCAACGTCCAGCTGTAGCCTGAATCCGTCGGACAGAGGCTCCACGGAGTCACCGCACAGGACAGACTCCAAGCCCGGGTTTGGAGACCCGGGAGGGGGTGGAGATGCAGGACCAGGTGCAGTAGATAAACTCCACCCTCCGCTCTTAGAAAACAAGAGTGTCCTGGAACTGAAGCGATCTCAGCAACACTACGGGCCCAGCAGCAACAACAGCCTCCCAGCTGCCAACAGTTACCCCCAAGGTACCCCCCCCCCTTTCACAGCAACATCAAGAGGACAGACGCACTACGAGGGGTCTCACCACCTGTCCTCACAGCAGATCCAGCCCCAGTTACCCCCTCAGCTCTCCTCCCCCCCCTCATGCCGACACAGACTCTGCTCTCGAGGCGGCAGTCAACAGCATCTTGGAATGTTAGGACTGATATCATCCCTAATGTATCGTTTTTTCCCCTGTGTATCAATCTCCCCTGTTATATTTGTTGTATTCCCCCCAGAATCTGTGTGAAGAGAGGTTTACTCTTTGTGATACCATCTCCGGCCATGTAGCATGTATTTAGTTTGTCTTTATTCCCCGTTGTTTTTTTTGGGGGGCGTTTGAGTCATGAAAGCACTTCATATGACCTATGAACATCCGGGAATGTGTGCAATGCAATGTACTCACAGACGGAAAATGTTTTGATTACTTTAACATTTTAAGAGTCTGCAATTTCAGTAACTTGAATGAATATGAGAGTCCCTCTCTTCACACACACCTTATTAAAATGTTGTGCCAGTTAATCACCCCCCACTACCTATGCTGAAAAAGGAGGGACAAAATTACGACTTTGTGCCTAATTCTAGGTTTTTATTTTGAAGTGTTTACATGAAGGAGCTCTATTCAAAAATATCCACTGCTTCAGTTCCTGCATTACAAACATGCATACATGCTTATTACACCGTGTTAGGTAGATTCATTCATTCAGAGGTATAGATTTCCTTAGGTAAGCTCAGTAGAGACACAATCACATAGACAAATTGCACTAAACATACTGTTGCTTATTTCAGGAACTATATGAATATGTGGCTTGCTGAAATAACGCTAGGCTAACTAGAATGTGAATATTTGGAACCGAAACCAAAATGTGTTCTCCTGCTTTCAGCTGCCTGCAACAAGGATAACCTCTCGATCACTCTATAAACCAGTCAAACTAGTCACATATAAACATGTATAGTAGTGTTACTTTACTCAGCAATGCTTTTTTTTCTTGTGCTCAAGTCACAGTTTATTTGGCATTTTTTTCTTTTGTACCTTAAAGGTATGCAAGCCCCGACACAGACACAGGACAAATACTCGATCTCAACCACTTTTATCATTTCACAGCGTGTTTGTGTCAGGGGGAGTTTAGTCCTCAGATTGAGGAAGATATGTTACATTATGATTTTTTGTTTTGTTTTTTATTTCATATTTTTTTAATTTTTTTAATGACATTAAAAAAAGATGACTGTTTGTTGTTCCCCGACTTCGTGAAGATGACAATATGGTCATTAGTTTATATGATCCTGAAGGGTCATTGATTGTACGTATGTTGATCTGCCTTCTGCATATAATTATATACTGATCATATCCAGCTATCTATGCTTTACTACAGTGACATGGCAGTGTGTGTGTGTTACTCTGGACACATACACACTGGTCTATGACTATATTTTCATGTAGTTGGGTTGTTTGATTAGCATACTCTTGACTTTATTCACGTTCACTCAGTCTCACAGGATGTTTTCATCACTTTCCAGTTGGTTTGAAAGCATTTCCTCTCTTTTACCCTCTCAGCAGCGCAACCAAAACTCGAAATAGGAGAAAAAGTGGCTTTGTCCAGAATCCCAGTCAGATCTTTACGTCTTTGTGCTGGGGACAACAGATTTGTAGTGTTTCCTCTGGAGCTGTGCCCCTAAAGCTCCTAGTGTGTAATGGTTATGTCTTGATTCTTTTTTTGTAGTTTTTATAGTCCAAACTGAATTTATCATTCAATTTTTATCATGCTATAGAATGAAATATTGGCCAAGTATTTTTTTTTTAAGTGCATTTTTTAGCAAACCTACAGAGATCTGCACTATAGTAGAAGCAAGACAAAGCAATTTACAAACCGACACAGCACCAAAGCTTGGTTAAACGCTGACTCTGGATAGTGTCACCTATCTGCTACAGGAGCAGACTGAAGGCCTTTTGCATGGGGGGGGGGGGATAGAGAACAAACTTCTTATTTTTGTGTCTGAGTGCCAGTGGCCATCGCAGCAAGCCTGTATCTCTGCCTCAACCTTTATAGTTCTCCTATATCTACCAGTTCACAATGAGAAAAAAACTCCCTCTTTGAAAGGAAATCTCTGTCATGTAAGGGTCATGTGAGATTTGCTTATTTAAGTGGCTGCTGCAAGACTTTGTGCCTCTATAGCGCTCTACGGGAAAGTTAGTAAGTGCTGGTTCATGTTATCTGGATGCACTTCAGTGTCCGAGGGCCTGGTTGAAACATACTGTGCTTTTTCCTCCCCTGTTGAGTTCAATGATGTTTTTCTTCCTTCATTTTCACTGTCGTTTTGTCTCACTTGATTTGTATAGTTTGTTGTTTTGTACAAAAATGAAAAGTGAAACACAAAATATTTATAATTTTTGTATGGAGAAAAAAAAAAGAATGTAAAAAAAAAAACGAACAAAGTAAATGAGAAAATGGAAATTATTTTTTATTGTGTTGGCTATGAAGTGGAGTCGAGAAAAATGGTTACAAAAATACTGTAATTTCTTCATTTGTAGCCAATGTGTGTTCACTACAGCAGCAAAGAGAGTCAACAATAAATTAATTTTGAATACAATAACAATACGCTGCAGTCCAGACCAGATCCTCCTTCAGCGTCCCTCCATTACTATTCTGTGAGTGTTCACATACAGGCACCGGCAGACTAAGCATGCATAATAACATCATGTGACAGGGAAGCATATCCAAAAGGAAAAACACATTTGTTAGCCTAGATAAGATCTTTCTGCACATTCTGAAGTCAGGACATGTTCATTTTTGTCTGAATCTGCACTGCCACAGCAAGATTTTAATCAAGTTAAAAAATCTCTTGGTTCCCTTTAATCCCCTCATGGACCCCAGCCCCATTGCCTCTGCACAAAGGAGCTAAGAAAACTGCATAGCAAACATTTGACTGCCAAGCCCTTTTGGTTTTAGTAACAAAACACAACAATGACACCTAGTGGAGCCCTTTGGAACAACAGTGGGACTAAATAAATCACAATAAAAACGAATATTCAGTGGTTCTTTAGAAAATGTTTACTTCTCAAAGTAAAACAAGATACAAATTAAACTATATTTAAATAATACAAACATATACAAGTAAATAAATAATTTGATGCAGTGCACACAGCTTTCACTTCATATGACTAATGCAGGTGCAAAGTTGAATGAAACTGCTACTGTCAGAATTACTACCCCTCAAGTTCTAAAGGAATAGTTATACATTTTAGATAAATAACGTATTCCCTTTCTGTTCAATAGTTAAATAAGATAATGAATACCTTATTTCTTCCTGTCTATAATATAAGGCTACGGACAGCAACTGGTTAGCTTAGCATAAGGCCTGGAAACAGCTAAATTGCCGTGACCGGAGGCATCAAGTTTTCTGGGTTATCTGCCCCATACTCGTGAACCACATTATGTCAGGATCGCCTGGAGGGAATTTCTTCAAATTTAGCACAAACGTCCACTTTGACTCGAGGTGGAACTGATCAGAAGTTGAAGGTCAAACGTTAAAGGTCACTGTGACCTTACAAAACCCATTTGTGGACATAACTCACAAAGTCATACGCTAATTATACAAATTTCCCACAAATGTCTAATACGATAAAATGATATACTGCAACTGGAGTGGTGGGAAAAGGCATACAACCACACAACTGTTATTCTACGGATAAAACAAATTAGATAAAAAATACAGGGCGCTTTTAAAAGTGCTGGTAGGTAGATTAGCAATTTGAAAGAGCGAGGCTAGCTGTTTGTCCGTGTTTCAAGTCTTTATGCTAAGCTAACTAGCTGCTGTTTGTAGTTTCCTATCTAGGTGAGCTTCAATACATTACATATGTGGAAATGTTTGGATCTGGGCTAATTATATTACTATAAAGAGAATAGATAGAGGTTTTCTTATACAGAGTCACGCTTGTCCTAACATCCTCCCCTGACATTAGTGGTACTTCCTCCTGCGATCTCGCTCTGGAAAAAAACAAACAACAACATTCATGAACAAGCTCAGATAAAATATATCAAAATATATGTAGCCCATTACATAAAGCAACAATGAGAGAAATCTTCACACTTACTTATATGAGAGTAACTCCAGATGTAGCTGATAGCACAGTATCCTGCTAACAACATGCTCAGGCCACCTATTCCACCTTTCTTCACTTCAAAATACTTCTTGTTATACCACTGCCAGCCTGATGGAAGCACAGAAGAGGAGAGGAGATATAAACATGCAGACCTTATACAAAGAGTTGTACCCGGTGAGTGAGCTGGACAAATTCTGAATAAAGCAGTTTCGTAGTAAAATTAAGTTTTTCCCTGATGCTGCCAATAACTTTTGCTCAGTTTGTTTCTCTGATAACTGCAGATCAAGAAGTCTAATGACTACAATCCTTCATCCAGGAAAAACAAATAATTATAAAAGAGCAAGATAAAAGTGGGCTGTTCTATTCTGGCATAAAACTGGATACAAAGTCAGTTTGATATTGCTTCTGGCAGACAACCACCTCCCTGACACCTTCTCAAAGGAGAACGGAAAACATTGACTTTGATTAAATGTAGTATGTCAAAAGGTTCCACATAATTGTGTTAGGCTAGTTGAAGGCAATAGTATTAAGTTGAACCTATTATTTGTTATTTAAACGTAATACTATTGCTTTCAACTCATCTTATACAATTATTTGTAATTTTTTTACAAAATACATTTATTTAAGTCAACGTATGAACGTTTCTTCAGTGTAGGTGACCAAATGATTGTTATCTTGTTTAAAATGACAGATTTCTCAAAGAAACACTCTGTATAATACAGGTAGATACATAAATAAAAGACCACAAAAAAAACACAGTACATTTACTGGTCTGTTCTATGTGCATTACATATTTGTATGTGTTGGATGTGTGTGTTAGTCACCTCCTTGCACCATTTTCACTACATCTTTAGGATGGCTGGGGGTTTTGTAGGCCAGCCACTGAGGCAACTCCCTCAGTCTCACTTGTCCAAGACTCCGCTCTGTCAGAGCACCTACACAATTAAGACATAACAAAAACAGATGAATACACTCTGAAGATAAACAAAATATAAATAACCATTTGTCAAAATCTAAAACAAATCGAACTTGGAAGTACAAGTAAACAAGAACACTTTAAAGGGATAGTTTGTGTTTTTTGAAGTGGGTGGTATGAGGTACTTATGTAGTGTATTAACTAGAGATGATGTACTGGTACTGAAACTAAGCATGGTACTAATGTAGAAGGGGCAAAAGCTAAATGTATTTTTAGCCATCTTAAAAAATAACAATATTAGTTGGATTTTACGCTACATTTACAATATTTTGACAGCATTACCTTGCTGTCAAACATCGCTTGCCAACAAGGACAGTATCTATTCTCTCTTTATAGCCACCAGACCACAGGTGTTAGTCTACTGCTGCCTTGATTGGTTAAATAGTTTGAGTTATTGTGTGACTTTAGTGAATGCTAACTAACTACCATAAACATGGATATGCACCTCATACAACCCCCTGCAATTATGAAAAGTATGCCTTTAAGATTAAATTCAGTCTGTAGTGTGGAGGTCTTTTGCCCAGCTGCCAAACACCCACCTTTAGTACCATCAGCAGTGTTTTGGTTCCTGACCTCGTGCCGCATCTTCAACCCATCATCAGCTCTCGATGTGTCACACCTCAGTGCCGTCAGAGGGCGGGAAAACCTTGTGAGCGATGATGATATTGTGATGAGTCCTGGAACCTTCATCCCCTCATGCATGCCGACAGTACGTGGAGGGGACGTGTCCTTGCTCGTCTGAGACGGTAGAGGGCCACTAGAGAGGGGAGCTGCAGGGGGGGTTAGCTCTAACTGTTGCAGGGGGATTAGTGATAATTGTTTAGACTTTGAACTTATTCTCATAACTGATTGTAGCTCTGTATGTTGTGCAGGGGTGCAAGGTGGCTGGTCTGACAGAGTATTAATTGTAACCAAGCAGCTGTCTGTATTCCCTGTTGGGAGAGGGACTGCACTGAGACTGATTTTGCTGCTCAGATCATCCGCAGTATCTATCTGGCTCAGTATGCTTGCGGTTCTGGACTGACGGGCCACATTATCTCGGCCTAACATGGCTCTAACTCCCTGGAGGGTAATCCTGGCCTGGTGACCGCTTTTTGATTTCAAGAACATCTCATTTTCAGATAAATCCTCCACTTTCCCTTCAGTGTCCACCCAGAGGTTGTCTCTGACATCTTTAGAGCCCAGAGAGGTAGAGGTATCTTTTGCTGTAGAAAAGGATTGTGCAGCTGCCTTTTTCGTCTTTGACGTCTTGGCTTTAGTGGGTTTGGCCACTTTTATTGAGTTTTTGTCAGGGTTAGTTTTGGGCAGGTCCTCCGAGGCAGATCTAGTCCCCTCCAGTGTGCCCTTAGAAACCGGTTTGGATTTTTCCGCTTCTATCAAAGCTCGGAGACTCTGCTTTTTGGGTTTAGAGATAGTGGAAGGTTGCAATGGGGAGGTAATAGAGTTGGTTGTAGATGAGGGAAAGTTGGCTGTTTGTTCGGACAGCTTCTGTTTCTTCTTCTTAGCTGATGTTGGAAGTGATGCAGAACTCGGGGCCGATGGCTGTGTTGTTTCTGCTGCTGATGCCAGAGACATCTTATTACTCTTCTTTGATTGTGGACTTGTTTCTTTTGACAATGTCTGTGTCGAGTCTGCTGTTGGTTTGGACAAATTTGCAGTGAGCTGAGAAGACGATGTTGTCTGATTCCCCGGGACATCGTGTTTGGTTGGAGGGGTTTTGGAGCTTGCTGCCTTACAATGTGGCAGATGACTCTTCAACCTTTTGAAAGCTTTCCCGCAGAATGGGCACACCTCTGAGGGGAAAAACGGCAAAACAGTGTCTGGTTTTACAAAGTAGACTAACACTTCGACATTTAGATCATGTCTAAATGTAAATGTATTTGCTTTATCTAAATTCTCTGCTGATCATTTTCATGATAAATCAATAATATAATATAAGGTGACATTTTCAAATTGCCTGATTTGAAAAATGTTTTCTCTAACTGTAAGATATTTAACTTTTATTGGTATACACATTTCAAACATCAAAATTGCACATTTCAAAAGATGGAACCAGAAATCCTTTGAAATGTTGCTTAGAACATTTCCAGGAGTAAATTATCAAATCTGTTGTGGAATGGATTTGTAAAGTAGAACATAGAAAATATGTCCAGATTTAACATTTTACTTTAGTACACTTTTTTCATTACTTTTAACAGAGTATTTTTACACTATAGCCTAATATTGCTGCCTTTCCTTAAGTACAATGTGAATACTTCTTCCACCACTGCTATATGGGCTGACCTTGAAGGAAAAGTACTTACAGTACAGGCTCTTCTACGGCAGACTGTATTTCATTACTAAGCAGTGCAGAGAGTCCCAATCAAAAATAATAGGCTAATACAACCACATGTAATTTCTGGTGTCATTAGGTCACTTGGTGACTCTGCTTTTGTGAATCACACAACAATTGTATGCGATTATGACTTACCAGAGCTCATTTTGCACGCGTCTGTCAACACAGCTAATCAGGTTTCAGCATGTTCGAAGAAGCTACAGTGAAAAAAGTTGTAAAAGCGTGAAAGAAAAATGTAAAGTGACAAATATGATCGCATTCACGCAAAGTGTCAACCTAAAAACACATTTCACATGTTGCGTTTACACGGAAGGACCCTTTAGGTAGCGCGCTAGGAGCCTGACTGTAAATGGTTAAAAAGGGAGAAAATAAATAATGTTTTCATAAGGACCGGGTTAAAAAGGGTTATTTGATATACAACATTTGATGAAATACAACGGTGCATTAGTCTGTTCAGTGGGTGTGGTGCATCGACACATTTGAGATGATTCACTTCCGGTTTAGCGTTAATCCCTGAAGTAACCGCTTCTCATTGTTTAAATTGTCCACAGGTGTACTGGCGATATGATTTGGCAGAACAAGAATTGTATTTATTTTAGTTGTTTTGGCTAACAGTAGACTGCTAGAACCGTTTTCTCAGACTAAGTTAGAATGTTTATTCACAAAACCCTCTAGCGTATTAAACTAAATTCTACACAAGGTACATTTAGTTTAATACGCTAGTTCAGGCTTATTGACATTATTTCGCAGATACAGTTGCTCATCTGTCAAAAATAGTTTAAATCAAGTAGTATTTGTATTAAGTAGGCATGAAACAATAATTGACTTTCATTTTAGAGATGTATATTTTGTGTTAACAATAAAATACAAAGAAATAGATTTGTAATTGCAAGTTTTAGAGGAGATATGGTTTACAACACTAAAACAAGGTAGGCTACTTAACATGCATTTGTATAATTAAAGGTCACCTATTATGCAAAATCCACTTTTTCATGTATATTATACTTAAACATGTGTCCCCTCTGTGTAAAGAGATTCTGAAAGTTTCAGGAAAATGTCTGAAAATGAGCTGATCAGATTTTGGCCACTTTATGTCATAACGATTTTTTGGGTTGTGTAACCATTAGCCAATAACCAACCAAGGTAACACCAGCCCACCTTATCACCTGAATCTCCTCCTAGAGCGCCATTGTGTTCTTTTTAACCAAATATCTCTCAGAGGTGCAGTGGCTCCTTATTTTCATCTAAAGTAACAGACACAGAATCAGCACTTTTGAAACAGGGCTGAAACAGAGGGATTATGGGATGCTACATTGCTACATCTGTTGGGTATTTCAAGCAAAACAATTCAGAGACATGTTTTGTATAATTCTGAGACCTATTATATATTATTGAAAAACAGTATAATAGGAGACCTTTAAGATAAAATAACAGTAGTAGTAAAAAGACGATATAAACGTCTGTTTAGGGCCCATGTTAATACTTAACTATACAAAATTAAGAGAAAAAACCACCTCACTCTCATTAGAAAAGTGTATTTTATTGATAGGGTTAGAGTGGCATGAGACTTGGCACAGGGATGAATTTTAAGGTGAGGAAAAAAAGATTACACAAAAATACATCTAAATCATAAAAAGGTCATCTTCATTGGAAAAGCAGTGATTTGAAACACATTCAGAATGGAAAAGAATACTCAATTTCTACAACCATTTACATATACAGAGATAAACCTGAATATTATTTACATGGCAACAGATTACAGTATATACAAAGCCAGAACTGGAAGCAAACTAAAGCTCACAGGAGCTTTATTCTGGGAGAAAAAAACTAGACACTGTTGATGTTAAAGCATAGGGTGATTTGGCAGGAAAAAAACATTTTAATAAAAAAAACACTGGCTCCCTACAGAATAGACTTGAAGTTCAACACTAATAACAAATTCAAAAATGTTTTTTAAAGGGGACTTCTAAATAAAACAAGATGGCTTGTGGAATATAATTAAATCTTCAAGGTTTTTAACAAAGATGACTTGAGACACAACTCTGTCAGTTACACCTTACTATTACAATGTTGGTTACAGTATTATCATAAAATCTAGAGCAAATCTCTGTACATCTATTAACAGACATTTATCATCCAGGAAAACAGGGGAGGTCTGTCCCTTTACAAGGCATCTAATCAGAGATGGAAAGAAAATAAGGAGAGAAAAGGGGGGATTCTGGGTCAACATTCAGGGGTCAACGCCATGAGGATACAGTACCAAAACCACCCAGCTAACTGTACTCAGAACTGGCCGAGTCTCACTGCTCTGCCACCCAGATAAAGATTAAATTATTCAGTTAGTTCACCAACAACAACATCAGCATTAAACGCTGGTTCTGATTCAAACCTGAGAAAACAGTGGACTGCATGTTCACTTGCTGACACACCTGCCTAATGTGCCATTTAAGGTAATGTTGTCCTAAACAACTAAAAAACAGAAGGACATGAAAACTTGCGTCTTAATTATCCGTCAAAGGCAGCTAGGATCAGCTTTTAATTCTATTGAGGCACAAATGCAGGATATAAACAGTGATTAGGTCTACATAAGACATTATATGGAAAGGTTCAGTCTTGTGGTCATTTTATAGCATTTTTCAAGACAAGGTGCCAGTGCTGGAGCCATTTCCAACATCAAATATTGAACCGTTCTGAGCCTCTTTCACCATAAATAAAAATGGTCCTTCTCTCTGCAAAAATGGCCCTGTGACGGCACGTTTAGCCTGCTGATCTCAGGCCGGGATAAGTAATGACTGGGACGGGAGAAGAATGCTGAAATATGAGGAAAATAAAGGACAGTTTTGCAGTCTCCTGATCAGTTGGCAAACCCTACTACAAACTATAGGGGCTTTGAAACAATGTTTAAGATGCAGTACTGGAGGTTGCGGCAGAAATAATGAGTGATTTTGGAATAGTTAAATTCAGTGCTTGGACACAGACTGGCATTATAACACAGGGACAGCTGAGCTTGATGCATTTTGACCATCTAACTGTCATTTGCATACATGTTTAAATATTCGTTCTTGTATTTGTCGTTTGGCAGGTTGTGTATCTGGTTGAGAGGCCATGTGCCCGCTTTGTTCAAAGTTTCCACATCCAGGCGCTGGCATTGGCAACATCACCGGCACCTTGTTAGTAGAAAAGCCGCAGCGAGTCTTTGTGCTGGAAGGCAGCGCTCAGGCCAGAGGAGAGACTCTCGAAACGAAGCAGCACAAGATCAGATGTTATCTAATCGGCATGCTTATAACCACAGACAGTCTGCCCTACTGACTCATTCCCATACCAAACTAACAAGAAGGCTAACTCTTCGAAGAGGAGAGTAAAAACTAATATAAAAACGGCTGAAGAAGAACGCTGACGTCTATCGGATTTTTCTGAGGCTGGTCTCTCCCGAGTCCCCGTCGAGGAGGAGCACAGGGCGGGTTTGTCTATTTTTTCACAGGTTGACAGGGGTCATTGGAGCATGAGCTGCTTGAGGTTGTCGTGCAGGATGGTGTCCTTGACGTCCCGGAACACCAGCCTGATGTTCTCCGTGTTGATGGCCGTGGTGAAGTGGTGGTACAGGGGCTTCACGGTGGCGTCGCGTCTCTTGGCCCGGAAGCACTCCACCATGAACGCCTGGACGTCCGGCAGGTTGTGCTCCTGCCCAGTGTACTCGGGAAAGTAGTCCTTGAGCGCAACGCTCTTCACCTTCTCCTCCAGCAGGTCTGTCTTGTTGAGGAAGAGGATGATGGAGACGCTGATGAAGACGCGGTTGTTGACGATGGTCTCGAAGATGTCTAGTGATTCACGCAGCCGGTTGGTCTGCCGGTCCTCCATCAGCACCTGTAAACGGCAACGGTGGGGTTGAATACAATTGTACAGATAGTACTGTTTTGATTGGTACTAGATTTTATTATTATTATTTTATTAAGTAGTTAAACTGATTGGCTGCGAGGATTCTCTGGCAGAAAAAAAACAGAAGAAGCTAAACTATCCCCAACTTATAGCTAGCCGCACTTTGCTTTTATGCTACAACAGAATTGCTTTCAGGGGACAATAAAGCTTATTGAAGTGAATAATAAACACATTTAAGAAATTCAATCAAAGAATGTTTCCTATACGTTTATTTCAATGGTTCAAACTTTAAAAGATTGTTATCTCCTCTAACATAGGTCACACCTCGAATAGAAAGAGCACATCTTTAATGCATACATTTTTCAAAATAGATGTCAAAAACAGTACTGCTACAAAGAAAAGATAAATAAATTGCAACATTTTTTTCCTGTGTTTATTTCTTGTGTTTCCCCACGACTGAAACATGCCCCTAAAACTGAGCTTCACATCAAGCTGAGAGTTTGTGCAACCTTACTATACCATGGTCAACACAATACATAATTGACTGAATCCGATTTACACTAACATTTACACTTGCTGTAGTATGAATCACAACAGCTCAACCGAATACGAGTGGGTATATAAACAAAGCAAAGACGACTTATCAAAAAGTCACTACACATTATCTGCCTGAACCAACTGATTAATGTTTCACTTATCAGGCTATCAGTGTGTGTGCTTGCTTGTGTACCAAAGATGCCATGGCCAGCATTTGAAACAGTGGTGTGTTTTTTTTTCTTCACCTGGTCGTATTCAGAGGAGGAGACAAGGAAGAGGATGGAGGTGACCGAGTCGAAACACTCGAACCAGCGCCTACGCTCTGACCGCTGCCCCCCCACGTCCACCATCTTGAAGGGAACGCTCTTGATCTCAAAGTCATACTCGTGGATTCCCTTGGTGGGTTTACGAGCCAGCAGGATGTCCTGCTGAGTGGGGAGATAGTTCTGCAGGGGAGAAAACACACAAATGAATACCAGCATGTATATAATATATTTATCTATTTATATAGAACATCTCAAGATGAAAACTAAAATTGTGCTAGTGGACTAAGAAGAATTAGACGTATAACAACTAAAAGTAGAGACATTTTTGTTTTGTATTTAATTTCTAGGCCTTTAATCAGAAGATCTTTCTTTATAGAACATTACATTTTATGAAAACTTATAATATAAGGTGAATATTTGCTAAAGAAAATCCTTATTTTAGCTTCTTCAAAATGTCGATTTTGGGCAGCAATTGGAGGGAAATAAAAACAAAAAAAGAGCAATATAATGCAGATATTAGAGAGCGATTTATGACCTGTTTAGCTTCCTGAAAATAAGTATGCAAACAGGAATAAAGAAGTGTATCTTGAAGTAGATACACATGTATTGTTTACTGTAGTATTGATGTGGGTATCAAGTATCAAGGAATTTCCCTGGTATTGGTATCAATATGCCGTCCCCATTTCCCAGCAGAATATAACACTAAGCAATATCATTAACTAAATGTATGCTGGATCCAGATAAGCATATGTACTGTCCATCTAACAGTAGCATCTTTGGCTAAATGTCTGCGTTATCTTTGTCGTCATCTACCCTTAAATTGTCTAGACAAGTTGCAATATCAACTATAACATGTACACGTCTGAATATAACAATCAGTGCAGAAAGAAACAACTTACCGGCTCGCCAAGCTTATCCAGATTATCCAAGAAATACTTCACTGACTCACCCTGCGACAGGACACAGGAGGAATTTCTGTTAATTCTACACAAATTATTAGATTCAGTTCTTTTAATCATAAACAGCACAGTTAACATACCAACTATAACTATTGCATTCAATAAATGACGTGTTGTAGAAGCAGAATTGTTCTCTCTTCAGCGGACACACACACACATACAGAAGCCAAAGCAGGATGCCAAGTTGTTGGTATTGCAGTAGACACACGTTTGCAAGCGTGTCTTTGATGTGTACTGAAGTGTGGCTACATCTGCATGTGTGGCCGTGTTGACTCATGTTGTGGGGACATGAATCTGTTTACTTAGTCACATTGTGGGGACCGGGCTTCCTTTTGGGGACAAAACGAAATCCCCCACCGCGGTAGATTTTAGTGTTAAGACTTAGGGTAGGGTTTTGGTTTAGGTTATGGTAAGAGTAAGTCCAGAGGAAATTAATGTTAGTCCTGTTATGTCCTTGAAAGTGTGTGTGTGTGTGTGTGTGTGTGTGTGGGGGTGTTTTTTTCTTACACTGTTCATGCGCAATTAGTGCAAGCCCAGGCATGAGGCTGCCAAGACTGGGATGCATTCCTTTATCTGTGTGTGTGTGTGAGTGTGTGTGTGTGTGTGTGTGAGTGTCCTCAACATAAACCAAAAGCTGACTGCAAAAAGCATAGCAGATTTTCCTGGCCATATCTCCTGTGACCAACAACGTCTCTATTATGCCGCCACGCATCATCAGGGGATTGTTTTGCATGTATTTTGCATTAGTGACGCAGTAAACAAACACCCGTGCTCTAAAATTCAAATGTTATCAGAAATAGTGATTATTTATGTTGTAATTGTTTTAGCACCAGCCATTCTCCTCCTGAAAGCTCCTGTACTAACCTTTTGATCTTTTAAAAAAACGAACCTGACCAGAAAAACCTGTGTGTGTGTGCGCACACATGCAAAGTGTGTGCAGGGCTAGGATTACAAGAGGAAGGAGCAGAGTGGCGTGGTGCTACGCTAAAGCTGAAAGAAAGAAGAGTTCTGCTAAGGACAATTCTGATTCTTGCAACATTTCAGGCTTTGCCACGAGTTAAAAAGCTCAAATCTGACGAGGACTGGTGGTTTTGAAATAGTCATAAATCAGTTTGATAATAAAAAAATAAAAAGGAGAAGAGAAACAAGTAGAGCAAATCACTCTGTTTCTGTTCATTTGAAAGCATGAAGACGCCGGCAGTTTATACAAGAGCGCTGAGAAAGCAAAACTGAAACATAAGAATACCTAGCAATGTCAGCGTGTCATTTGAATCGTAGCCACCGGACACTTGAGCAGATCTAATATATTTTACCTTTTTTTCACAAGAATGTGTTGCTAGATTTATATAAAAAAAAAAAACCGAGAGGCAAATGTTTATGGGTGGTTCTAAAGAGCAGCTCTGTGAACTTTGTACTCAGCAAAGCGACGAGGATATATGTGCGTTTCAGCCTGTGCATGCGTTTTCCATGATAATTAACAAGCGAGCCTGGGGGCACGTGTGATTTGTGATGCAAATACTTTAAAAAGGCCTGGTCAAAACACAATGGGTTCTATCTGCTGGCAGAAAAACAAATTAGCCCTCGCAAACAAGGGCTGGGAAAATGTAAATAGCTTGCCACACAGCAAGTCTTCAGCTGCTGCCTCTGGGTCTCCAGTGTTATCGTCTGAATGGGAGAGTGATGCTCCCAGATTTGAGTTTTAATTTGAATTAAGACCGAATATCAATGTTTTATACAACAATATCATCTTCACTTTATATGGTAACTATTGGTTATGATAATTGATCAGACTGGGACAAATTCAGAAAATAGTTTGGAATTTTGTCCTTTCTTCAAAGGAAGGAAGATATTTGTTTGGTCCAAACCTCCAAAAATATTAAGATTCTTGTTTATTAAGGAGACATTTTTCTTAATAATAGCCTATAAAATGGTAATGGGCTTAATCTATAAAGCGCTGTATCCAGTCTTGACGACCCCACTCATTCACCCATTCATACAGTGCCATTTGCTCAGGTTAACATTCACACACCGTTTGCCATGCCATCGGGAGCAACATGTTGACAGCAAGGGCTGGCATCGCACCCTCAACCTCCAGAACGAAAGACATTACATTACATTTACATTACATGTAAAGACAACCGCACTCCCTCACAGTCACGGTCAAAAATCTGTTTCACAGACCAAGTTTTTCATTTAGAGTGATATAAAGAAACATGTGTGGTATTAGTGCTATAAATTACAAAAGGATTGATTTTTTCTTTGTTAAATGGAACTTCAAGTTTCTAAAATGAATTATAGACTTTTTGTTTCCCCATTATAAAAAATGGCCGTGGAGCTGTATTTCACTTAAATATTTATTTTCCCAAATATGATTGAAAATAAGTCCTACATGCACACAGAACGCGTGTCCTTGTACTTGTGTAACTAGATGTGTGTAAGCAGCAATAACGCTGAGTGGGGAGAGCCGGGGCTCTTTTTGTAAGCATAAAGCTGTTTAACTACAGATCAACATTCCAGCTCTTATTCCCCCTTCTGTCTGCAAAACAAGCAGTGTGTGAGACTGCTAACAAAACGCCATTGAGAACTGTTCAGCCTTATGCAACTGACAGGAAAATATAGATTTTCTGCTTGTGTCGCATTACTGACAGCAACTTGGAGAAGTTCTCCTCAAGTGCTGGAGATAGCGTGGAAGGTTCATCACATGACCGGACTGCTCACATACAATGAAAGAAATGTAGTTTCTTAAAAAAAATGGCGGCAGGTTGTGAAAGTAATGTAAGGCCAAATAAGAGCACAGGGAGGTGCCATTAAGGACACGTGAACGTACTGGCGACAACAGATGTTATTTATGGGGAAAATGTCAAGTGTGTTAAAACATGCATTCTGACAGCCGAGACATAAGGAGTGGGGAGAGGTATAAACAGGAAGCTGAGTCAATCACATGTCTGCAGCTCAAAAGAGAGAGAGAAGCAGAGCAAGTACTACTCAGGGAGAGAGGAAAGGGAGGATGAATAAAGAAGAAAACCAGTTTCACTTTCTATTCCCACCACAGCCTTGGTAAAAGCCACATTAAATACAAAATGCAGACCATGGCTAAGTTTCAGCAAAGCTACATCAGTGTGTCACCTACCAGCTGAAACTCCCTACGACGATCATAGGCGTACTGTATACCCGAGTCGGCCCACAGAGCTTTGATGGCTGGCAAGTACCGCAAGAAGACGGACGTCTCCAGCTGACCGATGGCCATCTTGGCCGACCGGGTGTCGAATGCCATCACACTGTCTCCATGCTTCTGGTTGTCAGTGTCACCCCACGGGATGTGCAGCTTCTCGCGGGCGTCCACCAACACACGTATACCTGGAGAGGAAGTGAAGAGAGGCCCCTATGTTAGAATTTACCAGGCCACATGTGAATGAAACCTAAAGTGGAAGAGAGACTAGTAGGGCAGGTGAACAGAAATAACAGGTGTCTTAAAAACGTGTCTTGTCTGACGAGAGTAATTTAGCAGAATGTAAAAAAAAGGGAAACACAAAACTATATCAGAATTATTTATGCAGATTTCACAGTATTTGAAACTGTGACAGTAATAACAATGAACCCAATAAACATGCAAAGGATTTTTATATAAATATTACATTTGTATTCATAACAAAAAGACTTATGATTTGTTTTACTAATTTTTTTTGTTTTTGCACAATTATTTGTAGTTACTACCAAAAATGTTTAAAAAAAAATCTAATGATTGTTTTTACGAGATTAGTACCAAACTAATATTTGTTCTAAGTTTTAAGAATACCTATTGAAGGCTGGGGCGTCTCTGTAGCACAATAATAATACAAATACAAATAATATTTTGACATTTTCTGCCTTAAACATTGCACTCCCTGTTTTATTAGATTTTGGACTCGTCCATATTGTGTTTTAATAGAATGTCGATAAATTGTTAAGTGCTAGTTAAGGAAATACTTCATTTTGCAAAGGGTGAAACTTTTTTTAACCTTAAAATAACGTTTTATAACATTGTTTTTAAAACAGTCAGGGCGGTATTTACTTATAAAACTGCATTTTAGGTCGTTTTGTTTACACTGAATTCATTAGCATTGCAAGTTGTCCCTGTTATTTAGAATACTCCCTGTACATACATAAGAGTGGAAAAACAGGAACACCTTACAGCACAGTGGTGGGTTTTACCCTCCATTAGCTACATCCATGTTAGTTGTTGAGCAACAAAACTTGCCGATGGCCATTTGAAACTGTTTGCGAGTATAAACTATGATAAAAAAAAAAAACTATGTTGTAGCTACACGGCTATACACTCCTTCAAAAACCGTGATATTTATTCAGAAAAACGGTTCATGGGTGTGCCGACAGCAGATGTAGACTGTTTATGTCCTCTCACCAAGCGCTGCTAAACAGATGTGGAAACTTTCCCATCCATTTTAACCGCCTTTAGTCGCAGAAACACGGCTTATCTCGCCACCTGATGTACCTTTGGTTAGCAGCGAGGTTACCTTTGATAACATTGCTGTATATTGTGGCTCTAAACTCCTCCTGGGCTTGATGGTCGAAGTCCTGGCCGTGGATGATCCGCATTTGTTTGAGGAAAGTCGACTTGCCGCTCTCGCCAGCGCCGAGCAGCAGGATCTTCACCAGCCGCTTCACGTACGTTTTCTCCCGGGAGAGACATCTATCGATCTCTTTGGACTTTCGAAGCTGATCAACCTCGCCCCCGTTCAGCAGGCAGACGGGTAGACAAACTTTTAACACGGACCTGGTCGGCAGGAAATCCGCCATGTTCGCACAAACTTCATCGATGCTAATTTGATGCGCGTTCGCGGGGCGCAGGCACGGGACCAAGCCCCTTCCCTAAACTCAGGAAGTAGTACTGCTGACAGTTTACCACCAATCTTAAATCTCTTTATGCAGTGCTATGTGTGTGTTCTTTACTCACACAAATAAGACATTTTATTTAAAGAACGTGTTGGCCCGCACAAATATAACTACATGAGGTTAAAGTAGGAATAAGTCATTTAAAGTATGAATAACTAGCCATAGCGGACTTAACGACACTATCACAGAGTTTATCATTAAAACTCTCTACTATATAGACATGTGAAACTCAACTTAGACGCTGTTTATGGTGTTTGAGTGAGTTTAAGTGTTCGGATAATCAAAAATACACGAGTTTACTTTGTAAAACGCTAGATTTGTAAAACACTGGTGGTGCCATGTCGTCATCTGCTGGTGAATATTGGTAATTGCACACCTAATAGAAAAGCAGCGCTCTGATTGGTTGATTCCCCTCGCTTTGGTATGCTGCCTTTAAAGACTGTTGGAAATATGAGAGATAGTACTTGAACGCACGTCAAGTGGTCAACAAATAGAAAATGCATACTGGAAATCCCTCGATTTTCTATCAGTAGTGAGTGTGTATAGTCTTTGGCGCATTCATGAGGTGACTTCCACCAAATAAATGTCATATAAGGAACAGAAACTTATCTCAACTTCCACTTTAATGCGAAAAAAACCATTTCTAATTTCCAACCTTCTGAGCAGGAGCTTTTGGGGAATACTTGAAGGCAGCATCAGTCTCTGTCATTTCACTTCCCCTCTCCAGCATCCCCACACGACACAGGTCGCACAAGCGACAGTAGCATTGTATATGTTTGTGAAGGAGTGACCATCTGACACCATGACCATTAGAAACACTCTCCAGGACCATGGGCAGAGATACCGACCACGGATGGCTTGTCTCAAGAAGGTAGGCTATCCCTTTTACTTCAAAGATGATGAACACAGCCCTGTTCAGTCTTGTAAACTATACCTGCAAATGCACCTATACATAGGTCCCCCAAATTAATTATTCAACGCAATATTTGGGAACTACTGGTCTGCAGTATGTATCCTCATTAACCCTGACTGTATTGGCATTTTCTTTTATAAACTGCGTTAGACTAGAAAAACTATCTGTATTCTCCACAGGTTCTTACAGGAATCTTACAGGTGCCATTTGGCATGCTTCGAGAAAATGTAACAGACATCAAATATGCCATGTTTTTATTATGCATCTGAATTGTCATAACCCAATTTTTCAGATTACGTGGGAAAAACATATAAAAAATAACTAAGCATTAAAAAGTGCATGCAGCAGAATGACAAGACATCAACATAAACAAATGTCATCTTGCACTCTATCAGCCTGTCACACTAAATGTTACACTGTGTTTTGTTGCAACCTTTTCACAGTGATAAGGTCACTCATTTTAATAAGCATTAAGCCTGGATAAGTATCAGTGCTTCATCTACACCAACCACCCGCTGGAGAGGAGTTAATCCATGAATTGGACAACAACAGTGTGGCCAGAGCCTGGATCCATTCATCGTCTCACATTTTATCCACTTTAGAAGCTGCATATTAAGCACAGTAACTTATCTTTTTGGTATTTGGAAAAGAGTCTAGGAAATAATGAAGACAAAAGCTCTTTCACTAGAATATTATCTTCGTCTATTGATCCCAGATGCAGCACTCACAATGTCCTGCTCTCCAGGGGAATGCTAACTAATTTCAGCGAGAACTTTGTGCTTTTAGTCCATGAAAGCCCACTTTGGTCCGGCACAGGCTGCGGCTTATAGCCTCTCCAGGATGACTTCAAAGCACTGAGCCACTTCAAACAGGCCCGGGAGTCAGCCTCCTATACACTGTCACACACAGACAGACACACTCTCATACAAATTACATGAATGTACTGCATGATTTCTTGCTTTCCAGCTCTCATCAGAGCGGTGGGAGCTTTGGGATCAGATGATATGATAACTTAAAAAAATTGTTTAGAGGGCAGTGACTCATCGCAAACCTCCCACACACGGCAAACAAAAGCCATTCGATCAGGGCATAAACAAGCCTCTCATCTCACTGCTCCCCTTGTTTAATTGCAGCGTAAAAGGTTCTGACTTAATTGTAATGTCGTTTTTGTAATAGCAAGGTTGAGTGATAAGAGGCATTCATTACAAGCAAGCTTTATTATCTCAGGGAGGACAATTTGCCACTGAGTTTTAAATCAATGAGAGGCAATTAGATCCCATTTTTCTGAATCTTTTATTGAACTGAAAACAGGTTAACAGGGTTGATGATTATGAAGATGATAATCATTATCGCCTTCATTTTGTCCTAGACCGGTGCCATAGGGACGGACATTTACATTTCCTATGTCTGCCCTGTACAGTTTCAGATGTGAAAACAATTCACATGTTCAATATTAGAAGTAGGCTATTGTTTTAATGTTGCATTTCTTTCTTTTTCCCCCCGGTTTGAACAGCCTGAGTTTTGATGATTACTAATTAATGATGATTTTATAACAATCATGTAAGTGGGCGGCTGTAGGGACTTGGCTTGGCTTCGTAACCATGGGTCGCCACTTCAAGTCCCAAGCAGAACAAATACATCTGGAGTGTGGTCTGATAGCTGGAGAGGGGCCAGTGTACCTCCTGGGCACTGCCGAGGTGCCCTTAAGCAAGGCACATAAATCCCGATTGCTCTGTATTAGGCATTTGAGCAACTATATTCCAAAGCAGGTGTGTATTCACCCTGTACTGTTTATGTAATCCAACAAAAAAAAAGAGTGGAAAACGGAATTTCCCCTATCAATATGGGTGCATCTTCAAAACACGTAAACATCCGCTAACTTAAACACATAAACAATGTGAGCATTTTGTTTAACAAAAAGAACAGTAAGTGGTTGTCAGTAAAAGCGTCAAAATTTGCCACCATCGATCATGTTGATAAATAGAATGCTCCCATAAAAACGCTATATATTGTATATCAATAAATTATCAAAGGGCCGAAACTGATCGTGTTAAAGGGCCGGAAACACGTCTAACCTGCTTTTTTACCCACAAATTCCAGCATTTACTGTACTATTTTTCTCCTCATAACAGCTGCCCCCACAACCTGTTGTCAAAGCAACCTGTTGGCATGGTGACCCCTTCCCCCTCAACTCACAATCAGTTGTCATAGTAACATCCTCTCACCCCTATAATGATAAAATCATATAAATTTGCAGTCGGAGAAGGTGCTGCTGGAGATGCAGGACCCCAAAACAGGGCTGAAGTCCCAGCCCCAGAGACTGGTTATCACAACAATACCACACGCTATCACTGGTAAACGGCACACACACACACACACTCACACACACTCACACTCACACTCACACTCACTCACACACACACACATATATATAATATATACACACACACTTAGGGATGATTGCCCATACGCAGCAGCACATACTTGGTATTATTCAGCAGCCGGCTGATTGTGCCTGCATAGTCTCACTGGAGGATACCGGAGCTTCAGGCTCAAAACTCAAGAGCTACAGATTTAATCTCCATGACAACCGCCGAGTGAGGGAGAGGGAAAAGTAGGAGGTGAAGGAGGAGGATGATGATTGAGTGGACGAGAGGAAAAAGAGCAAGTAACAGAAACGTGAACAAGAGAAAAACAGAGAGTGAGGAGGAGGAGGAGGAGGAGGAGGAGGAGGAGGAGGAGGAGAGAGGAAACCTCGACTTTTACGTCATTTGCTTTGAGTCCAGGCAGCAGCTGAAGGAATGAAAACATGAAAAACATCTTCTCCTCTTTTTGACTTGACTTTTCTTTTCTGTCTCTCCTCTTATATTTTCTCCATTTCCTCTCCTGTCCTTTGTTCACAACCCTCTCCTCTTATCTCGTCCAATTTATTTCTCTCCTTCTCTCCTCTTCCTTTCTTTGCTCTCTTTCCCTTTTTTCTTCTCTTTTCTAATTTCATGTCCTTCCATATCCTCACATTTTCTCCCATCTCTCTCACCTTCCCTTTTTCTCTCCTCATTCCTCTCCTTTTCTCTTTTACTCCCCTCCTCTTCCCTAACCTGTCCTTCATTTCCTATTATCTCTATTCCGTTCCTTTCATTCCCTTCTCTCTATTTAATTTCCTTTCCTTTCATTTTATTTTTTGTCCTTTTATTCCCTCTCCTCTTTTCCTCTCCTCATTGCTTTCCTTAATTTCCCCCCCCTCTTTTTCTCCTTTACTCTCATTTTATTTCCGGTCTCTCCTCTTTCCTTGTCTCTCGTCTCCTTGTTGTTTCTTGCTGTGCTCCCTCCTCCACAGAGCTGAGGCTGACAGGCTATATACAGATGAAGTCAGTGTTGTTGTATCAGAGGTCTGGCATTTAGAAGCCCACCTACCTCTCCACACACACAAACAACACTCATGTCTCGATGTTTGCTGTCAGAGCTTCCAGTGAATATTTTCTGCCTTATAATTTCCATCTTTCTTTCCCAGGTGAAGACATAATTGCGTGGTTAGCTGACAGATTCCAAGTAGACACTCAAGGTAGATGTGACGCCATCGATTGTATTCATATGAGGTATATGGAGTACCAGCTAAACGTGTGTTTTTTATGTTAAATTCCTGCTCGTCTCTCCGTCTGTTGTCAGAGGCCAGGAGTTTCGGCTCTATGCTGGTAGCATTGGGATACATCTACCCTCTACAAGACCACAAACGCTTAGTGATCAAACCGGATGCGTCCCTCTATCGCTTCCAGGTAAACCCATAAGCCTCCGAACCAACAAAGCTATATTGTGCAGCCACTTTTTCTCTGATTTTAAAGCAACTGTTAATACTGCCATGTTTTTACAAGTGGGTGCCTGTTTTTGTTTATGTCGTGCATTCACAAGTGGATTCACAGCAGTTGGTGTCTTATGAGAAAGGAAGTGAATTCCACAAATGTTTTAAAAACTCCACAGCGAACCTTTTTAACTAAAAGTAAAGCTGTGCACATCCATTCTAAATCTAGTTTTAAAATACTTATTTTGGTACTATTGTTTTGATGCTATAATATATACAGTTATGATGTTATTTTCATACATTCAAATACAAACCAATGGGCAGTTTTTATTTGGTCAAAGTGCTAGGATTTCATCTAGTCAATCAAAGCTGAATGCTGATGAAAACACACATTAGTGAATATGTGTTGGCTTTAAATGTGCTCTATAACTAATTTGATGCTACAAGTAAGTAAGTCTATGTTTGACCACAGTACATTTTTCATTGCTGCCTTTAGCTTAAGCACACAGACGTTTCATAGGAGAAAAACACGAGTGAAACTAAATGTTATTTCCATTATTGATTAATCTGTTGAATATTTTGTTTGATAATAGTTGTACAGTCTATTAAAAAATAATCTCAAAAGTCCATATCACAATGTCCAAGAGCCTAAAGTGATGTCCTGTCCTACTATCAGGCCAAAACTGATATTTATATAAAATATATCTTATCTTTATTGATATTAAAGAGAGAACAATTAAGCTTAATTGAGAACAGAGGTAATTCTCAAACTTTATTTACAATTTGTGGTAAAAGTGTAGTTCACAAAATGTGGAAACTGCTGCTCGGCAAATTAAAGAGTTTACCATTAGAGGATAGAAGAGGCAGAAGCAAAGAAAAGGGTTTCAATTTTACGATTTAAAACCTCACATTTGTCTGCTTTTGGTTTCCTGAGCACTTACAATTAAACCCCTCCTGTTGGTTCTAGTCTGTATAACAAACAAATCACAATAATATATCTGACATTTGTCCGTTCCAGACCCCGTACTTCTGGCCCACACAGCAGTGGCCTGTTGAGGATACAGATTATGGTGAGTGAAACAGAAACACATTTGATCTCACCTCCTGTTACCAACTCTTACACATTCCTTTTAATCATTGAAGCAATCTACCTGGCGAAAAGAAACATACGTAAGAAAGGAATCCTGGAGATGCACGAGCAGGTGAGAACGACAGTAAATGAGAGTCATTTATTCTTCCCACTGGCATTTTCTCACGTGTTATTTCATATCCCCATCAGGAACACTATAACCGTCTTCACAAGTGGATGAATCATAAATGGGATTTTATAGTGATGCAAGCTAAAGAACAGTACAGGTAGGTGTGTGAGAAACTCAAAGACGTCACTCAGTTTTCAGAAACCAAGTATCAAGATGCTCAACGTTTGTGTTTGATTTTTAAGGGCTGCGAAGGAGAGGAAGAAACCGGACCGAGTGGTGTTCGACTGCCAGGAGAGAGCCTACTGGGTGGTTCACAGACCACCGGTGAGCGCACACACACACACACACACACACACACACACACACACACACACACACACACACACACACACACACACACACACACACACACACACACACACACACACACACACACACACACACACACACACACACACACACACACACAGAGAGATAGTTATCAGACATGTACTGCACACAGGATACAGCTTCATGTATGGCAGCAGACTGAGACGTCTGGAAATAAATTGTCTATACTTCCTAGGGTATCTCATTATCTCTACCCATGATGCCTCATTATCATTACTTGTCCAGTCAGAGGAAAAGGGCACCGCTGATGAATTTTTCACACTGCGTAATGGGAATGTGGCGCAGCGTTTTGCACCTTGTGCTTGGGGCACGCTGAGTCTGAGATTCGCCCTGTTTCATGATTACTGACTAGGCTAGGACGCTTATCTTCTACCCATGAGTCAGTGAGCTCTTAGTAATTTAATATCCCACTATCAACTGACATGGTTCGGCTGTATTGCGTAATCCTGAGGCTAAGGCGTTTATAATTTAAGTGAAATTGTGTTTATATGTTGCATATTCCTGAATACATCTGTGTTTTGTCAAAGTAATTTTACGCAACATATAAGAAAAAGGCCATGAGCATTCGGTTGTTTGCACTGTACTTAATAAGCACTTAAACAACAAAATTGAAGCATAAGTAGTGGCGAGTCATGATGTCGGTTAATTTATCATTGGCATATTTAATATCACCAACACAGCACTTATTTAAAAGAAAATGAACGTTATAGTCTCTTTGCCTGTATTTCGCAGAATGTTAAAGAACACCTGGAGCAAATGCAAGGACTCCAGTTTTCATTGAAACTAAATCATGATTCTTTTGTTAACTAAATGCCAAATTAACCAGAACAAAGATCCAATTACCTCCTTAAATTACCATATGAGAGGTTGCTGACAGGCAAAGTAGCAATTATTTTGTCATTCATTTGGTGTTTAATTAAGTTAGCCCAATACCTAACTTATTTAGGTATTTAGCCTAGCAGAGCATTTTACAGATACAGACATGGAAGTATTATCGATGTTAACACTTTTTCTTGAGATGCATTATTAGATAAGAGCACTTATTATACATTTATTTTGGGGAACAAAACAGCATACATTTTCAATTGCATACAAATCAGGATGTATGTTACACTTTTTTTCCTACTTGACATTTACATACTGTACACAGAGGCATCCTGCTGTTACATTTGATTACAAGTCATATATATTTAAAGCCTCAGCTGGAAACCAACCGATTACTTTAAGTTATGCATGTGCAACAGTAATTTCATAAATCACATTTTACACGTGACTGGCCTCTTGTTGTCTCACACAGTCAGGGGAAGTGTGACACATTAGCATCCTGTGATTAGCATTATAAAACAGCCATCTGTTATAATAATGAGCCCTTTGTTTAACACACATTGTGATATCATTTATTTGTTGTTAATTTGTTTCTGTGTAGCCGGGGACAGTGAGTGCAATGGACTACGGTCTGGATCGACAAATAGATCCGAACTCAGATGAGGTAACAGGTGAGTCTCTCTGTGACCTGCATGAACATAACTCCTGCCAATCAGCTTATATTCAGTAAGAGGCTTTGATGCATGGATCCAGGTGCAGTAAAGCATGCTGCTCTCCTCTTTCCTTTCCATGTCTGCTGTTTCCATCATTTAACTAATCTTACTAATCCTATCTAACTAAAACTAACCCTTCCCCTCTTCTTTTCTTCTCTTTTCTTCTGCAGGACTTTTCCCATGGCTCTCTTTGTGATTCAGACTTGTTTTGAGCACTGGTTATGAACACACACACACACACACACACACACACACACACACACACACACACACACACACACACACACACACACACACACACACACACACACACACACACACACACACACACACACACACACACACACACACACACACACACACACACACACACACACACACACACACACACAACCCCCATGTTTGTACTTTAAACACTACATTCCTTTTCCCTAACCTTGACTCTCCAACCTAAGCATAACACTTAAAGGGGCCCTGTTATGCTCTTTTTCAGGTGTCATGTACTCTATGTGTTTTGTGGCTCTACTGTGACATGTTTACATCTTTTGAAGTCAAAAAGCTCTTTATTTTTCTCATACTTCCTGTGCTGCAGCACCTCTTTTCCCTCTCTGTCTGAAACCAGAGCCCAGTCTGCTCTGATTGGTTAGTTGGCTTTCTCTGTTGTGATTGGTCAACCGCTTAGAGATTTTCCGGCCCTTAGCCTATCACTTAGAATTTGTTGGAGCGCTACCTAATAGTCATATTAGGTGGCAGGCTGTTGCAAGCAGCCCCCTTTGTGATTATACTTTTTTGTCTTTTTACTAATTTATTTTCTTATTTTGTCTTTTTCTTTCACCAATTTATTTTACATTTTAGTTCTGTTTTCTTACATTTTTTGAGATGTTTATATTTTAAATTGTTTTATTTTCTACTCCATTTCTAATTATGTGCAATGCCTGGATTTGAACTCTGCTGTGACTAAAACATTTCCCAATTTGGGATCAATAAAGTATATCTTATCTTTATCTTATCTTATAACACACTACAGGAAAGGGAAACCCCAAAAAGCACAATAGGGCCTCTTTAATGTAACAGTATTTTATTAAAAACCTTTTGCAATGTTTCTTTCCTCATCTTCGCAGCAATGTTTTATTTAGGAGTCTAGGAGTTTGTACACTTTTTGTAAAAGTTAAATGAATTATTATCAATAAATAACTAAGAGACGCATAATTACACAAAAAAAAACTTGAACTTAATTCCAACCGTAGTTGGAAAACTGTGTTGCTACTATCATCACAGATAAATATCTGAAGGAATTCTCGGCAATCAATTTGCACTGTGGGTTCTGGAGTTGACAAAGAAGAAGAATCAATGAAATAAAAAAGACATACTGCAGATTCTTCTACCATCGAGTTTTGCTACTTGTTTTTACTTTCCTCAGACATTCTGACAATGATATTGAGTTATAGGATTGCAAGGTTAAATCAATGGCTTACCCTTTTAACCATTAAACCAAGTGTCAACTATTTAAAAAGCCCTTTAAAAAATGAAACCATGTTCACAAACATTCAAAAAGCCAAATACATACATTTTTGTAGATTGTGTGTTTCGCGATGACCTGTTTTATTTAATGTAACATCTATTCTGTCTTCCCTAGGCAGTTACACCCGACTTCTACGAGAGAATTGTGAGTGAAGATGTATTGTATTGACTCTTTCTCTGACATTTCCAACATTTGTCCCCTGAGCCTGTTTCCTCTCCGCTAACAGTTGTGTTAAGCGCTAGTGATCCATAGACAGAACTGTTCTCCTGACATGTTTATAGCTGTCATCTCTCCTCCGCCTCACTGTAGATGATCTTTACGCAGCAGTCCATCATGAGGCCCAGAGTGAAGTCATCAGTGTCTATTGGCGCGTAAGCTGCTCCTCATATTCTAAATCTGTCTGTGACAAGCCTGTCTGTCTCTTTAGATTGATCACATCTACATTTTTCATTGCCAAAACTACACTGTAGCTATAGTGACAACACAACCAAATGAACCCTTGAACCAGCCTGGTTAGGAACAAAAGGGGAGAAGGCAGTGATTCATTAATGCAAATTATGACTTAGAAGTGTCTCTCATCTCTCAGCCTGGTATAAGTGTCACTGTAGCTTTCTGAAACCACATCCATCGCTCTCCCAAACTTCATCTTCACCTTGTCTTTACCTCCCTCCTCTTCTTTTTCTCATGTTCGTCTTTCTCCTGTTTCTCTGTACTTTCCCTCCCAGTTGGAGCAAAATTCTAAGAAGCGTGTTTGTGTGTGTTTCAAAATAGCTCTCCACTGACTGACCTGATGAAGAAGATGTAGATCACAGATGATATAGAGACAGAATCTGTGTGTTCAGTGACTTTTTATAGATAGATAGGTACTTTATTGATCCCAATTTGGGAAATGTTTGCGTTGCAGGAGTTATCATGTTATCATGTTATAGGCGTGTAACAAGCACTTTGTAAATTGGATTATTAGAGACTGTAAAATCCTCAAAATCAGTTGTTTTTAATGATTGAAAATGGCCAGCAGGAAAATACATTGTAATAGATAATCATGGAATTTATCGTTGGTGTTCTTCATATCTTTAAGATATTTATTCACATTTGTAACCATTGTGTATCTTAAAAAATGGACTCTGATATCCTTAGAGGACAACGTTTCTGTGTAAAAAAAACAACCTGCCACAGAATGAATGATTCATATATATTTCTTTAGAGTTCACAAGAGGGATTTTTTAAACCAACTGCAGTCTTGATCATAAGTAGCAACATTGCATTACATTTCCCGAAATGTTAACCCTTAAAATCCCTTTGTTGTTTAAATCATGCCACTGTAGCTTTTTCTGAAAAATAAAAATAATAATAATTAGCAAAAACTTTAAAAGGGTTCAGTCATCCTGCTATCAATAAAATCAAGCCCAAAACATACATTTCCTGTGCTGGTTATGCATTTTTCACTTTCTCTGGTCACTAATTTACCTCATAAACGAGCCACATCCCACTCTTGTGCCTTACACACATATTTGGCCAACATTTAGTGGTGTGATCAACAACATTTTTCACCAACAATAGCACTAATTTACTGTTCATGATACATTAAAAACACTACATTTCCCTCTGTTCTTGCAGATTGGTGAAATACTGTGCCACCTACAACAACCACGACCCTTTCCTCTCCAATTGTCTTCCCAGCAACCCCTGGATCACCAATGATGTCACGTTCTGGACCTTGAACATGCCTTGGTGAGTCATCTGAGGACCTATACGTTATCTATATTCAGAGAACATTTGGAATAACTTGTTAGTTTACGTTGATTTTATTTGTGATTGTAACAGTGTGGAAATACCAACTAAGATGCGTGTGGAGCGATGGACGTTCAGCTTCGCAGAGCTGCTGTCAGACACCCGAGGACGAGATGACTTCAGACTCTTCCTGAAGAAAGAATTCAGCGGTACGATTTATATTTATTATTGCCATATCCCTGCACTGTAGATCCATTTTTGGTCACACAATGTTAATATTGAAACAATTCCAAGGGACTAATATAGTTTTCATTTTTATTGTTTTCTTTTCTGTACCACCTTAGGTGAGAACTTGGCATTCTGGGAAGCTTGCGAAGATCTAAAGTGGGGCAAAGCTGCGTCGATTAAAGAGAAAGCAGAGCATATCTACAAGTAATGTCTTAAGTAATTCTCTGTGTAGAATATTTAAGTGATGAGTTTTGATAGAAGTCGTTGATAAAGCAGGCACAATAGGCGACTGATAATCTATTTTTTACAGTTTTTTTATATTAATTATTTGACCCTCTATGTTTTTTGTAGTTGTTTAATTAGCTCTTTTTACTGCACTGTTGGTTTACAGTTGTATTATTATGCTGCTGTGTTTATTGTATCGTTGTAACTCTGGCACAACAATTTCCTTCGGGATAAAGTCCTATCTTATCTTATCTATCTCTCTTATTCATGATTTCATTCTAATCCATCAATTTTGCGGTTGTGAGGATTTTCAACATTTCTCAGTTTTATATCATCTACTGAATATCTCATTACTTTTTCTTAACATTTCTTTGGAATTGAATTAGCACAAGTACCTCAAAGGTGTATTTCACATGCAGATCTTGAGTAAATGTACTGGGTTACAGTCCACTGATGCTTGGTTTTGATCTGTTTCTCCCACTTTCCTGATCCCAGAACATTCCTGGCACGAGGTGCACCGCGGTGGATCAACATTGACGGCAAGACCATGGAAGTCACGGTGAAAGGTCTGAAACACCCACACAGATACGTCCTGGACCCCGCCCAAACTCACATCTACATGCTCATGAAGAAGGTCAGGAAACACATCAGTAGTTGGCACGATCGTTCCCAAGACCAGCCAACAAGTAGTCAATGATGATTCATGATGAATTTGTTTGTATTTCACAGGACTCATACGGCCGGTACCAAAAATCTCCGGTGTTTAAGGATACGGTGAAGAAGGCCATCTGTCCTGATGAGCACCGTTTCAGGTAAGTGACCGTTCTTAAAGCAGTTTATTTGGGATAAGATCTTTAAGGCATTATTCTTTTGATGTGATTATCTCGACCGTTTATTTATTTAATTTGACATTCTATTTTCAGCTTATCGTATGTTTTGCGATTTTACACATACATGTATATTTTACATGTATATAGTTTACTTATTTATGCATTTACTGGCAAATTGGTCACTTGCAACATTTCCTTGCACGGTTTTATTTCTGTTCTCTAGCACTATATTTGTATTGTATTACGTCTTATATATATTTATGTTGCATTGTTGGAGGAGCCCAGGACTTAAGATGTTCATTGCCAAAACTACACTGTAGCTATAGTGACAACACAACCAAATGAATCCTTGAACCAGCCTGATTAGGAACAAAAGGGGAGAAGAAGGCAGTGATTCATTAATGCAAATGATGACATAGAAGTGTCTCATCTCTCAGCCTGGTATAAGTGTCACTGTAGCTTTCTGAAACCACATCCATCACTCTCCAAAACTTCATCTTCACCTTGTCTTTACCTCCCTCCTCTTCTTTTTCTCATTTTTGTCTTTCTCCTGTTCCTCTGTACTTTCCCTCCCAGTGGCGCCCAGTTGGAGCAAAATTATAAGAAGCGACGGCCGAGTCTCAGCCCCATCATCCTGCGGCAGATGGAGCAGGAGCAAAGGGCCAAGATGGCCGCCAACATTGACATCACACAGGTCATGAGCAAACTCAGCAAGCAGGGCAAGGAGGCGCCCCCTCGTCCTCCTAAAAAATGAACAATCAGTGATTTTATTAAATTATAAAGAGGTATCATTAAAATAAACACTCCAGGTTCTGAATACTACTGTCTTAGTTTACTCCACCGCTCTTAATGTGTAGTATTTGATGAAAGATACTCTTTTCATTACCTGCTCAAAACAAACAGCAGACAGATTTAACAGAAGCCGTGCTGTTGTGTTAGTGCTGCAGAAAGACATTTTCTTCAAGAAAGTACATCATTAAGTTGATTTTCTTTAAAGACAGTTTTAAATATGCAGAATAGAGTAGTAGAAGCACAAATAGTAAACTTTAATAAAGCTTTTTTTAAAGGGTTAGATCACCCAAAATGTCCCACCTAACTATAATGGTATTTCACTACGCACATCGTGAAATAAAAATAAGAGGAGAAAGATTTGTTTACATTTTTCATTTTGAGAAAAATGTCAAAAATAAAGTTAGGCTATCAGTATATGCTCTTATGCTAGTGGTTGGATTTATTCTCAATATTTCAACTTTATTTTCAACATTTAAGGATAATTCTCAAAATGATGAATACAAATCTACCTCCTTAATTCCCCCCCCCCCTCATGTCCTGTCATACATATAACCGCTATAAGAGGTTAGATTTGGGGCGACTGATCCTTTACACACTCAAATCCTGTTGAGAATTTACTGACATAATTCCATTTAACTGCTATTTTGAGATGTCTTTCCATCTGTTGCATTTCTAGCCATACCAGCTGTAACTGTTGTCTGTCCTGTTGTTTTCTCATATGTCGTATTATCCATCCCCACTCGTGTATTATATCACTCACTTCTGTACTTACAATATGTTTTCTCTGTCATCAGTCATGAGCTAATAAAACATTCACAAACCACCTCATGTTTATCTGTTTGTCTTGAGTTGTCATTCATAAACTGTTTCACATAATTTCTCTGTCCTATTGGTTTTGACCTATTCTGAACATCATGATGTTTAAGTAAGTATAACACTTGTTGTAAGTTTTCCAAAATGCCATTTATTCTCTGTCTGACTTGTGTCTGTTGCCCTTTGACCTCACAGCTGTGCCGCTTCACCACTCCCGTCCCCCACCTCGCTGTCTACTCCGGCTTCACTGACTACCCCACTGCCACCGCCTCACCCTCCCTCACCTTCCTGGCCCACACCCCGGCCTGTCCGTCCCCCATCAGCGTGGCCCTGGACAGCACCTCGGTGTCTGAGCGGCGGGTGGAGGAAGCAGAGGGTGACGGGAACCCTGCGGCTCGAGCCCCGGTGGGTGGAAATGTGTCCAAGTCTCGCATGGCTCTGTCCCTGCGTCGCCTGCTGAAGGGCGGCTGCACCCCCGCCACCATGTTCGCCAGCCTGTCGCCCAAATGTCACTCAGCAGCCGGAACAAGTAGCCGCATCCAGCCCATCAGCCCGGACCAACCCAGCCAGGCTCCACCCCGACGGATTGGAAAGTGAGTGTGAGACAAAAAGTTGCACCTATAATACTGTGCACTCTATTTGATTAACTCTACAACACTATTAAAATGTGAGGATTTATCTGATATTTTAACTTCAGTAGTGCCATGAGTAGGCTATTTTACATATTTTACTACAGTAATACCACACTGTTAAAATAAAATGTTCTGAATTAAAGGGTTATTTCAAGTAAATGTACAGTTTAAAAGGGTTTGCATCATATTATACAGAATGACCCATTTTAGATGAATGTATTTTACTTTTACGGATCAAAAGAATGTTGCATTAATGTGTTCATCACTTGGTAAATATCGAGCTGAATGTAATGACCTAATACTGCAGTGTAGCTAACCTTTAATAATATAACATAACTTATTAGATCTGCAAAGTAAATAATGCTCCCAGGCAAATGTAGTGCAAAGTTTGCCTCTGAAAAGTTTACTTTACTCAAGTAACAAGTAACTATTAGTGGAATCTACTTTCCACTTATAGTTAAATTGTCCATTGACTTTCTTATTAGGTAGTAGAAGGTCTACAAATTCTACACAGTTTATCTAATGTGAATGTAAACACCCTCAAATTAAAGCTAAATGTTTGCACTTCAACGTCATACTCATTTTAACATATTAAATGTAATGGTCTGGAGTGCATCTAATACTTTCTGCCAGCAGTGTATTTGAACTGAAAATGGATATCAGACGTGTCTTACAAAGTCCTTTCTGCACCCTCTACAGTTTCTTCCAGATTAAAGTGGATATTCCCCCAGAGTGCCGTATCTACCCCATAGAGTCAGAGGACGAGGAAGAGGAGAGCAGGGCGGCCTTTCGGGGGGGAGTGGGAGCCAAAGAGATCATCTGCCCCTGGGAGAGCCTCACTACACAGAACGGGACGGGCTAGTCGGCTGCATTTACACAGGAATAAAAAAAGGGTTATTTTAATTAGTTTGAGCAGGCAGATTTTTGAGATAACAGATCTCAAACAGGACATGAAGTGGTTAAATCCCTGTGTAAATGTGGCCACATAATCACCGCCAGGCCACAACATAAACACCAAACAACATGACACAAACGGCCAATCCTGGAAACTAGAGATTGCTGTTTAGACTGAGCATAAACCTACTTAAAGGCAACCTAGTGTTTGTTTCTAGAGTTAAACACATACTGCCTGTAGGCCTGAAAGGACCCAGTGTAATGTTTGCCTCAGAATAATCCTTTACTCCAATGCCCGCACTTTTAGAACAATCACCATATTCATATATCCCCAATTTATGAGTAAATACAGTGTTTTCAGTTGTTTACCATATTAGTTTTTCCTCCAGTGCAACCCTTTCGCTTTAAGATAAGCTTGACTACCCATCATAAAAGGCTGACATTTTTATTTTTATTGTGTATTTCTTTTGCCAAGGAGCTTATATATTTCAGTTTGGTTTGGTTTGTTTGCCTGTTTGTCAGCATGATTACAGAAAACAACTGGCCCAATATTCATGAAACTCGGTGGAAGTGTAGCATGTAGCAAGGAAAACCCATTACAATTTGGAGCGGATCCAAATGAAGGGACAGATTCAGAAGTTATTTTTCGCTTTCGCTAACATTGCGATATATCATGGCCTTGAGAGACGTCTGCGCTCTTCAGGTGCCCATCTAAATATTTATTTTACTCCTCAATTATACAGGTTATTGGTGTCCTATCGCATGGCAGAGGAAGTTGTGATCAACCATATTTTGGCACATTTGTTGTTTGGAAATAGCATCTTACAAGCCAACAGACAGATAAGTGTTGGTTACTCAACATGTGTTTTTGGTGGAGTATTTCTTTTAATATAGCCTTATTGACACCAACCCTTTCTGATGTGAGCACCGGCTCAGCCAGATTTAAAGGTTGGACCCTTAGTATTGTGAGGTGCAGCTCGACTAGAGGACAACAGGGTGTACACACATCCACAAGTTATGGACTCTTGAGCTTTAGCTTTCACATTCAAACCTCGTTCTGTATTTATTAACAAACAGTAGCCTTATCCTTGCATGTACACACGCATGTACACCTAAAGATAAAAAATATAAATGAGAAGAAATATTATTTTTGTGATTGCCAAGAACCATGAATAAATGTTATATAATACAGAAAATACGATGTTTACATCTTGTAGGCAGACATATTTGATTCTGCCTGTGCACATGCCTGCTAACAATTGAATAATGATCTTTGAAGTAGAGAAGTGTTTTTGTGCTGCTCAATAGATTTAGATGCTTCATCCACATTGTACTTACCTCTTACACACATTATGTGAAAATAAATAGATGCAGTTCAGGTTAAAATGAGAGCACATGAACAGACCGTCTGCATGTTGCTTTTTTGTTACTGTAATGGGGGTCGGGTAAGAGTTTTGTATTTAGCTTCACTAATGTTTTGTAGCTGTTGTATGCTGTGCACTACTCTGAGCGAGGTTTTGGTATTTTTCTCACATATCTCCTTTGATATACAGTACAATGTGAATTTACTGTCAGAATGTATTATCTTTACAATGTTTACAGATGCAAGAATGTGAAAAGTACCTTTAATTTGTTGTATTTGATTTGTACATTCCACAGCTTGTGTGAAGTGCCTAAATAAAAGTCTTAACAAAAAAGGCTCACCTTCTTAATTAGATGCTGCCATAAAGTATCTACCTACAATAAAAAAGTAACATTTTCCAGCATATCTATATGGAAGAATAATTTTGATTTGATTTTGTTTTCAGGTTCATCTTCTGAGCTTAGTCAAGCTAAGTCACACCTAACAGTTTACATAGAGGGACTATTTACATGGAGGGACTATTTCTTTGATAGAAAGTGTTTACAATAAAATACATTTGACGCAACATTTGCAATCAATTTGAAACTATTCACAAACTGCTCTGCTAATCAATAATAACTCATGCAATACAACTATTTGTTTATCTGATATGCAATAACATTCTTCTTCATCCTCAGTATTTAGTGATGATAGTGGATGGCCACAAGGTGGCAAAATAACAACAGCGATGGAATAAGGCAACAGTTACATTACGTAATACAAGCTGCTGGCTGGGAATACAAAATACAGGTGCATTACTTCACTGAAACCTAAAATATGAAATCCGAGACAATCAGTGTTTTACATTTATCAAAATGTTTTCATAAAGGTTTTCTTACTTATAATTTAGAAAAAGTGAAATATTCTTAACCAGAGGCAGAAACAAATTTGAGGGAAATCTGGAATCTGTTCCCCTGACATCTAATTTCCACATAAACCTAACCAAGGTCAATATTTCGGTAAGTATGAGCAGGATAGTACTGCTCCAATATCCAAAAGGTAGTGCTGCAGAATACATTAAAACATAACAAAATGTGTGCTTGTAGTAAACATTATTTATGCCTACACCGAGGTTACTGATCTGAGGACGGAGCATAGCTTTGATGTGTGTGTGTGTGTGTGTGTGTGTGTGTGTGTGGTGTGTGTGTGTGTGTGTGTGTGTGTGTGTGTGTGTGTGTGTGTGTGTGTGTGTGTGTGTGTGTGTGTGTGTGTGTGTGTGTGTGTGTGTGTGTGTGTGTGTGTGTGTGTGTGTGTGTGTGTGTGTGTGTGTGTGTGTGTGTGTGTGTGTGCACGTGTTTGTGCAGAACCATCCAATTGCTATTTCGCAATACCCACACAGGGACATCGACACACAGTCCATTCATACATTAGCTCACCAAGGCAGAGGGAATTTATGCAATGCATTTAACATTCATTTGAGGTGTGCATATATTAAAATATATTTGCGTGCAAGCATCTTTTAATAAGGCCCTTGGTGTTTGGTGTTACACCTGAATGAGTTTTTCAAGAGGTATATACACACTTATCATGGCTTTTATGTTGTTGTTTTTGTTAACAGGCACACAGCCTCAGTTTGATTTGTACATTTGTCAAATATCTGTACTCTACCTTTTACGCTTTTATTTTTCTTATAACAATGGCTGGAATAACATCTGTAAAGAAGAAAACAAATTAAATTACAACTAAAATGTAAAATAAAAAGGTCTACATATCTGTTTATACACTAAGACTAAATTGATGAGTCAATACGCTTTAGAAATCACCCTTATGTTCAATTAAGCAATAGTTAAACATTTTAGTAATTACACAACCTTTTTGGCTGAGAATTAGATGAGAATATGGATACCTGCGAGGTAGTGATTGAGTCCATGGCAATTAGCTTAGCCTAACCACTAGAAGCGAAGGGAAACCACTAGCCAGTGACGTGCGGTGAGGTTCATGGCTGGTGAGGCACTGACTCACTGAGTCAGATTTACAAATATTATATTTTGACCTTAATCGAAATATTCGGTTATTTTCAAAAGCTTTTTTAGTCTGATGCTTCGATTCATTTTAAACAGACCGTTCAACAAAAGGATACCCAAAATCTAAATATTGGATTGTTCTTTCTTAGTAAGATCCCATTTTCATTACAAATGTGGTCTTACCTTGACTTGAAGATGAAGTCCATGCTATCCTTCTGGACAACAATCTCTATTACTTTTTTGTAAAAGTCCTCCTTATCTTCCTGTAGTTTCAAAAGTCTAGTTTGTTGTTACGTCTACCGTCTCTGCGTAGAATCACAGTAGCAACAAGAACCTGTGGGCTCACGTGCGCCCCCTTCAGTGCGGCAGAGGTTATGGCTGCCTCCCCTGGTGCATTTTCATTGCCGTTGAGACCAGGGAGCCTAAATATCATATATACGTGAAATAAGTTATTTAGAGACTATGGATGGCGAGGATAAATGTAATAAAGGGATCTACATACATTACATTGGTGACCTACAGTGAGATGGTAACAGGCATGCGCTTAGGGCCCGCTTTCCAGACAGTTTCTGTGGGGTGACGCATTCTGAAGTGAGGCAGATCTCATCTGTGCCTCACCCACCCCACAGTAACTGGCTTGAGCGCGCTCACAAAATAAGTGCCCGCGCTAAATTAGTGCCCGTGCTCCAGCAAGTTACTGTGGGCTTACGAGAGGCAGAGCACGTCCCTGCCTCACTTGTCATCGCTCCCGTAGCGGAGCTCGGCAAAATTGCTGATTTTGACTATAAAAAGCGATTAGAATCATACATAAATCACACTTACAACACAGATCATTGGAGACATTTTATTATTATTACTATTTCGTTTTTCTTTAGTTGTTTTTCCGTTACATTGGAGTATGACAGGTGAGGCTCTGCCTCCCCTGCCTCCACTGACTGCACGTCGCTGCAGCTAGCAGCTCCTTGTAAGCTAACTAATAAACATGCGGAATCTCTTTTGTTTAGTCTGTATACAGTACTGCTATCTAGAAGTCTAATTCACACTGAACCCACCTTTATGGATATTCATAAGCACTTTTACACGTTGGAAGAGAGCCAGGCTAGCAGTTTCCCCCTGCTCCCTGTCTTAATGCTAAGCTAGCGCTAAACACAAAAAGTTTCTAGGTCCATGCCTGGCTTAAAGACACAGTCATATGGAGCTTCTTAACTCACTCTTACAAAAAAGATTGTACAATATGTGCATTCTTTAAGGATATAAAAATAAAATATATTTTACAAGATGCAAAACAAAAATCATAAAATCCCCTTCACCTGCGCCACTTTGATTTAAATCAAACAGTTAAAGAGGCACTTCCTCTTTGTATAACCTGAATTGGAAACATGAAGAGGACAAACAGGAAAACAAAGCATCCTTTTCATGCCCACACACACACACACACACACACACACACACACACACACACACACACACACACACACACACACACACACACACACACACACACACACACACACACACACACACACACACACACACACTCGGCAGACATAAACATGTGTCGGCCGCCGCGTGTGACCTCGCTGTGACATGATGAATGACCAAATCAGAAGCGTAATGAAAAGCCGTACATTCGCCTGCTGCTGCTTCCCTATGTAAGCATGCATGTGTTTGTGTGAATGTGTGTGTGTGTGTGTGTGTGTGTGTGTGTGTGTGTGTGTGTGTGTGTGTGTGTGTGTGTGTGTGTGTGTGTGTGTGTGTGTGTGTGTGTGTGTGTGTGTGTGTGTGTGTGTGTGCCCAGAACCTCAATCAGAATCACAGGTGACCTGGCGTCTAGCTGAGCCTCCTAGGTTTGACAAGAGCAGATAATTACTAAGGACCCCCCACCTCGTAAAATCAGACCAGGTGAGAAAGCGAGCATCGATGAAGAGGAAGAGAAGAAATGACCTTGAAACTTGAACTATATTTAGGTCACCTTTTATGGCCTCCTCTTCACACCTACTTACTATTCTCCCTTTGTGTTAGCCTACAACCTTTTATTCTTCTTCTATTCTACTGCAGGACTCTGATATCTGAGCCATATTCTGCTGATTCAATTCGGCATGCCAAACCCTGCAAACACAGGTACGCACAAAATGTATTTGTAATATAATTTATATGCAGTATTTAAAGCCAACTTTCTATTTAGGTAAGACGTTGTGAGATCTTATGATTTCTAATGGATACCTAATAATGACAAGAACATATCTGTGTCTAAGAAGTGAAGCATATGCCACCAATATTCTTAAAAAGCATAATATTCATTTGGTAAGTTACGGTCACATCTACATAAAAATAAATAAGTAGGGGATGCTTTAGGGCAGGGCTTCCATGTGATTGATAAATTGCTAAAATCGTGTAGCTACCACATTGTTCAGCTTTAGGTTGCGCTGAAAGACATACTAAAGAGTCAACTGTCATTTTTTTCTGTTGTTTAAATCATGTTTTTTTCTAGTCCAAATTAGCATTGGCTAACGTTACAGTTAACCTAAGCATTTTGCTAACCAAGCTAGCTAGCGCTAGCTGGTTACTTAAAATTCTAAAGTCGAGACCAGTTGGTGACATCAACATGGCCGCTCCTTTTACACAGTCTATGATAATTAACAAGGTAAATGTAGCTAATGCTTTAGGGCAGGGCTACCTTGTGATTGAGAAGTTGCTAAAATGGTGTAGCTACCACACTCAACAGCTCCTTTTACACAGTCTATGATGATTAACAAGGTAAGTTTGGCTAATGCATAAACACACATACAAATACGTATTCCACTTTATTTCTTTGGCAAATTTGATAGAGTGACTGTGTGTGTATTTGTAATCTTTTGATATTTTGTTTACTTATGTAAAACTTAAATATCCAATAATATATGGTAAGGCAATAATGTAAATTGAAAAGAGAGAGAGAGACAATGTCCGGATGTCAGGTGAATTTCAGCCAGAATAAAACAGTGAAATCTCTGTCAGCTATGCCGGAGGGCGAAGTTTCACAAGAATAACAAACCAGCCAACCACTCTCTCTCTTCGCCATACACAGACTATCAAAAATATGCACACACATGCACATGAATTGTACAAATAAGAGCAAACACTAACACACACAAACACACACACATTTATGCACACCCACGCATACCATCTTTGTCTCATGAGAAATGGTATTAATACCTGGCAGGCTTTAAAATGTCAGCCAGACTCAAACAAAGTGCACAAAGAGCCAATTTATTTATGGATCTGACACTTCTCATGTCTTCTGCTGTTGAGCTATTTTGGTTTTCAAAGTGTGTCTTTAGAATTAAGAGGAAGAAGAGGGGGAGGACATGAAGATGCAGACGGACAAACTGACCGAGTGCTGCGAAAGGTAGGTGTGTGTGTCTGTGTTGGCAACAGAGGAGATCAGCCAGTCAAGCTGAGGAGTTGGTATTTTAACCCACAGTTGGGGTAAAATGTCCCTTAGGATGGTTATTCCACTCCTGACACAGCTGTGATCAAAGAGTTGCATCGGGTGATAAAAATACCAGAAATGTGGGCTAATCACAAATCTGCATTCAGCCCTGATGGCTGCTTTCTAACATGAGCTGATAGGAGTTTATTTACTCTACCCTCTGTCTTCTGCCTTTGTCTTTTCCCCCTCGCTCTCTTTCCTCTTCCTCTTAGTATTCACCTCCACAGTCACACATATTAGTCCAATCTCCAGAGCTGTTTACTCATTGAGTGATGATTGCCTGTTTAAACATCTGTCTACACCAGTGTACACAGCTACATACACACAAACACACACAAACAGTGCCATGTCTGATTGTATCCCAGACAGCCAGTAACATCAGTGTCTACTTGACTTTAAGATGAACAGATCTGCTAATGCAGTAATATCACTCACGGTTATAATTACATTTATAACAGTGAACACTAGATTCATACATTTGATGCATATTCCTTTTATCTTAATTTATTCTGAATCAAATTAGAATTTGTTATAGTTGCATGCTGCCTGCAAATTAACCTTGTAATTTTGTTTTTCCGACTGGATATTCAATTTCATTATGTTCTACAAGTCAAGCGATGAAAGTCAAAGGAAAGTTGTCTCTCTTCGACTAACAACAACGACCTTCAGTGCCATTTTTTAGGAATGACAAATTACTTCAACAAAAACAAAACAGAGCAGAAAAGAGCTGCATAAATTATAATTTTCACACAAACAATCGTCAAGTCAAGACATTGTTATTTATATAGCTCAATATCACAAATGTGCCTCAAGGCTGTCTCTGTTGAGCAGACACCTTTTGTCCTCAAGGCCTGTATTTGGAAAAAGAAAACTTTGTAAAATTACAGTTAAAAAAATGTGTTGAATAACTGCCTACAATGTAAAGCGGTTGCTAATAGTGACAAATCCACAGAGAATTCTGCAGTTCCTCTCTCAACTTATATTATAATGTCTCTACAACTGACCTTACAATCAGCTGCTGCATACAATGTGATATTAACACACACTTGTATGTTCCTGTTTGCATGAGTCAGAGTTTTTGATATGGCTGCTCATCCCTGTTTCCCTTTACTTGTCTCTGCTCCCTGGGGCTCATATTAAGGATTCATTGTATTACATTTGCATTCTTCCTGTAGGGCACATCATTTGTAGGCATGAACATTTGCCATCACAAAATTGTTTCTAATTGTAATGCAGATGACACCGCTTTGTCTAACTGCAACACAATGATGCTGGCTTTGTTGTTCAGATATTAAGTTAGAGTTCTCAGAACTTCCTTCAGCTCAGTAACAATTCTTAATGTTCAACACCAGTAACAATGTCCACTACAGTCTCAATAGTTAAGGCTCTTGTTGTTGTCGGCTTGAGCCTGTGTTTTATTTGTTCAGTCTTCTGTTATAGAACATCTCTGAAATCAGGGGTTTCATCCTAAGGCTGCACTCCAGAAAGTTTCCTCTGCTTTATCTTAAATCATATACTGTTCTAGCTTCCAGCACTACATACTATCAGAGCTATTTCATCCCTGCAAAGCTTTTATCTAACTCATAGATGGATCGCTGCATCATTGCCTTTCTTTTTCTAGTTGTCGGTCAGTTTAGGAGCTTCTGCAGATTAAAGACCCAGAGAAACAAGGCTTTAGCAGGCAGGGTATTAACGTTTTTCCTTTTCTGGTCAACTTTAATATTCTTAAGTTTTATCCCTTTTTAGCTTGTATCTACTCTCATTTTTGTTATAGTCCTTTATTGCAGTGATTTTCCCATTTGGCACCGCTTAAATGGGTCCACAATAACAATCTTTTATTGTAAAATGGTGATCCTTTAGCTCCCAAACTTGAGGTTGAACTCAATTAGTAAGGTTATTTCTGTCTCTTTATACTCTAAAGATTATAAACATGAGAATACAGCACAGTAATATTGTTGAAGTTGGTCGTCAAGGCCCTAACCTCATCACTCCCCGCAGCGGAATTTCACCCAAAAAAAAGTTAAGCACAGTTAAAAAACGTAATCATAACTGTGGCATATTAAAACAGTTTTCAAATAATTCATTTTTGTTGTTATGTTTTTGAAGACATTTAGAAAACATTATCTTTCCGATAAAGGCAGAACATCGATATTTTAGAAGGTAACAACAAACTATAATTTGTGTGAAGAGGTCAAATACGCATCGACAGCCTCTGAAGGAAAACAGGCCTGTCCATTACTCTGAGAGTAAGGCATCTATTTATGACAAGAGTCTTCAATTATTAGGATACTGGAACATACAGATAAAGGCGAAACACTATATTTAATCAATACTGCTTTGACGTTAGGTGCCTCTTAATCTGAATGTTTTCTGAAGTCTCTCCTAAATATATTTTTTAGATCAGTTTGGAGGATTTTTTAGTATTTGAGTGTCTTGTTGGAAAGTTTTCAATTTTGAGAAATATGTTTTATATATTTTTTCCCCCAAACTCTGTTGCTTCAAATTGACCCCAATGGTAAAGATTGCATTGATTATGTGTTGCCGTGAATGAACTTGAAGTGTCTGATCTGGTTTGCAGTTTTACAGAGGGCCAATGAAAAACAAGTTGCACAACTAACCCTAAAAATAGCCTGACCTCTGGCACAATAACAGAATTGTCAACTAGGAGGATGATTCACCAAACATGCCAAGACCTTAAGGACTTGTGTCTGGCCTCAAGTCTTTGGAGTGTCCATGGTGCTAAATCCGTTGCCAGGTTACTTTACACATGATAATAATAATTTCAATTTTTATAGCGCCTTTCAAGAAACCCAAGGACGCTTTACAATGGGAAACAAAACAACAAAAATAATAATAGTCACACAGATACAGGTTGAAAAAGGACAGGTTGCTGGGTACTGCATTTTAGCTGAGGCCAAAGGCCTGAGTGAACAGATGGTGTTTGAGTTGTTGTTTGAAAGTGTTCAGAGAGTCGGCATTCCTGATAGCAGAGGAGAGAGAATTCCATAGGGTGGGGGCTGCGACACTGAAGGCTCTGTTGCCAAAGCTTTTCAGCTTGGAGCGCTGGATGGAGAGCAGCCCTTTGTCGGAGGACCGCAGCTGACGAGAGGGGGTGTAGGGCTGAAGGAGGTCAGCGATGTATGCAGGGGCTAGGGAGTGGAGAGATTTGAGATTTTTCCGGAGAGCCATGTCAGCAGCACAGAGGAGCAGCGGCTAGCTACGAGCTGCTAAGCAGAGGCTAGGCGGCAGCTAAATTGAGAAGCCAGCAGCGGCTAGCAGCAAAATGCTAACAAGAAACTGGGTAGCAGCTGAGTTGAGGGGACAGACTGTGGATGTGGAGAAGGAAATGGAGCTCCAGAGATCCCAGGTTGAAGAGGATGGCTGATAGCTACGCAGGAGCTAGCGACTGATCGGCGGCTAGCAGTGACAGCCGATCGTCAGCTAGCAGTGACAGCTGATCGTCGGAGAATGTTTAAGTGTAATAGGTACACAGTAGATAGATCCAGACAGTTATGATAGCTTTAGCAGACTATTTGCAGTGGACTTTGTGGTTGTTAGAACAAAATAGCACGGAAAAACCGCACAGCAAACACGATTTTGGCTACGAAGTGAAGCGGCAACAAACACGCCAGCGTCCTCATTCCGCATGGTGAGGTCTGCAATGAAAGGATTATTTTGACAATGGATGAATCAGTTTAGGATTTGTGTGATTAATGAGTAGTTTGGTCTATGAAATGTCAGTTCAGTTCAAACCTGTGAAAAATCACATTTACTGTTAAAGGAATTCAAGCTTTTTTTGATTATGACATATTTGTATATAAAGTTTTGGTGGCTTAGGGACAAAAACTATTTGTTGAAGGTTAAGACTTCCAGTGTATTCCAAGTGTCCTCATTTCTACAGCTGCTGCTTGATTTCTTTGTCACATGCAAATGTTAATAGGCATGTGTTGGAACAAGGGTTGTTAAGGGATGGGAGTTGAGACCCAGTTTTAGTTGATAACCGGCTCCAAATGTACCAATCCATCTGAATTGTATGCCTCAGAGCTTATCTATTCTTTTTATCCTTGCCAGCATGTTCTTCTGATAGTTGAGAGTTGCAAATTCATGCCTCATGACATCAAACTCGTCAGTGCTGCTGCTGAAAACTTGAGTAGAGTTGTCGGTGAGGAAAAAATTGTTTCACTACCAAAATCCACCTATAGTACATTCAATTGACAAGGATTTAAGAAAAATTGACAGATCATCACATTTGAGAACTTAATGTTTGACCTATAAGTGACTTACAAGATAATTTATTCGTCTAAATTGTAAATCTTCTGTTCTGATATATTAACATATACAATGAGTATTTTACTTGTAGAGTTGCAGATGTTCCAGACAAGAACTGCTGGACAAAATCCACATCTCACATGACATATGTAACATAAATCCTCCTAAATACTAGTCAAATTGTAGAATTATTCATTTATTAGCAAGCTTTTCCAGTAAACATAATTTAGCATCTTAGTGAATCCATCTGAGTTAATCTGTGGATGTGATCGGGCTGTGGGCCGGAGAACATATGTCCCCTGCTGGCTGCCGTACACACTGTCCAGCTGCTGTCAGAGAGACTACCCTTTAAAACATCTGTCCTCTATTGTCTGTTCCATTCATCAGCTGTACCACTGTATCTACTACACACATCCCACACAGATATAGACGCCTCAGTCACATGTCTCACATCTCAAACACTCTATTTTAACACTCGTCTGTATTTATAGCGCTGTGTTAAAAGGCCTGTCACCTGACCAAGCTGCCTAGTGAACAAAAAGAAGAAAACAGCTTTTATTGGGAGTGATGGCAACCTGCAAAAGACAGAGCTCTTTAAAACTAATAACACATGTCCGACAAAGAAAAGTGGAATTTGTTTGTCTCTCCTTCGCGAGATAACTGTTACAAGTCGGCCATGAAGAGAGGAAAAAAGTGAAAGGCAGTCTCTCTACGTTCTCCTTTCACTACACAGACACACATTTATGCATGTCAACACGATTCCAGTCAACATTACTTAAAAACCATGCGATTTCTCTCAGAGTGAGAATTTTGATGGAGTGATTTTCTTTTATGTTTCCCCTTGGGCACATGGCTTACTATGTTCACTTTGATCTTAGTTGAGATGGACAGCACACAATAAGGAGAGACACATTTGTATGGGAGTAGCACGTCCAGGTTCATTGTCATTTTGCTTTGTCTCTTCAGCTTTAACGGCATGTGTTTAGCTTGACATAATTCAGGTTAAATGTGATGTGTTGACTCTAATTTATCAATCTATGCTGTTTTGAACAGAAGGCGTACCTACAAAACACATCTCAAATATCTCCATTAATACCAATATGCTGAGAATATGAAAGTTAACTTGCGAAATAATCTCAACTCAAAAGTCAATTTATGAGATTTATGAGTTTTTGAACACATCTCAGGATGAGCTAAAAAAGTCCATAATTTCCCAACTGCCTATAACTCATATTTTGTGTTTTGCGCACATCATCCAGAAAAAAATTGGTATTTGTTTATCACTTGCAGAGTTTGTGAACCAGCATGTTCATTGTGCTTTTGAGCTTTCCCTTGGTGAATGTATTTGTTTACGTTTTATTTATTTGCTGTATTTTCTTTAAATCAACCCTCAAACTGATAATTCAAAATGTATATATTAAAAATGATGCACTACAGACAAAAAAACAGTGAGGTAGTTGCTGTAAACATAGCCTAAACATCAATAATCAATACAAATAATCAAAATTGTTATTGATTATGTTTTTTTTTCAGTTATACGAATAATAAAGAGTTTCATCACAGGTTTATTATTACAGTTTCACAAAGTTAGGAAACTTCGACAAACATTCTTCAACTCGATAGCATAATTCATTATGTTCAGGATTATGAAGTAAATTTAGTGGTGACATCCCAGCTAGCGGGGAACGTTCTCACAACTTTGGCTAACATTACCTACAGGTTCTAATCATGTTTTAAAGAAACGTTTTAATCTGATGTTCAAAGAACCTTTTTAGGATGTTTATTATTTCAAATAATGTTCCTATAAGGTTTGAGGTTAGCTAAGACATAACGTTTTAACTGCAACATTCAGAGGATGTTTTGAGGATGTTATTAAGGCCTCAGATGACTTATAAAACGTTCCGTTAATGTGATATGTTAACAAAGGTGGAACGTTTTGCCTGCAACATTCTAAGGATGTGTTTTGGACGTTGTTGGGGTAACATATTAAAGATGTTCTTTTTAAAATGTTACCTCAATGTTACATGATAACAAATGAAGAACATTTTCAAAGCAACATTCGGATAATGTTTTCAGGAGGTTATTATTTTTTTATAAAACGTTCCTGTGATGGCAAATATTAACACGGTCATGGTCAACGTCAGATTTATTTCTAGAGCGTTTTAAAAAACAAACTTGTTGCATTTGTTTGAAGCACGTAATTCATGGTAAGCTGTAAGCAGATATTTCATGTTTGCGGTGGCATGTGTGAGTTCCCAGCTAGACATTTTTGGTTCTCAAAAGATTCTGAGAATGTTACCATTCATTGTTCTAGGATTGTTTTCAGCGGGACGTTTGATTTTGGTTCCCAGAATGTTCTTCTGAAAGGTAGGATAACGTTCTTTAAAAACATTCTTGAAATGTTTGTTGATAACCTTCTTAAGATGTTTTTGATAACCTTCTTAAGATGTTTTTGATAACATTGTTAGAACATTATGCCCTACTATTCTTAAAATGTTTTCAGCGGGAAGTTTTAGTTTGGTTCCCAGAATGTTCTTCTGAAAGGTAAGATAACGTTCTCTAAAAACATTCTTAACATTTTTGGTGATAACTTTCTTAAGATGTATGAGCGCATTGAGACAATGAATAGGACATATAAAAACGAATTTGCATGCCAATATTCACTCACATGCACTTATAATCACACTAAGGTATGTAGGCCCACAGTATTCATAATATCTATGTGTAAAATATCAGAAAATAATCACACTTTTTTCTGACTATAAAGGTTGTGTCTCGTATGTAGGTTCTAACTTAGATAAGCTATCTGGCCGTGTGTGGTTTGTGAGGGCTGCGTATAAACAGTGTCCGCTGTTTATGCATAGTGGATAAAAATCGTTATTGCACCCTTTAGATTTGAGACCGACAGACATATAGAAGAACGGACCGACTGTCACTGCCCGTACCTGAAACCCCTGTTAGTGTTTGTATGTGTTTGTTTCTGCTGTGTGTGTGTCTCTCTCTCTCTCTCTCTCTCTCTCTCTCTCTCTCTCTCTCTCTCTCTCTCTCATCTCGTCTCTCTCTCTCTCTCCTCTCTCTCTCTCTCTCTCTCTCTCTCTCTCTATTCCTCTCCTCTCCTCTCTATCCTCTCTCTCCATCCGCTCTCTCTCTCTCTCTCTCTCTCCTCCCCCCCCCCCCCCCCCCCCCCCCCACCTGCCTGCTGGTCTGCTCTACACGGCTGGGAGCAATCTCCAATCAACCACACCTACAACCTGCTCATCAGCCACACTATGAAAGCCTGCAGCCTGCACTCATTCCCTGCCGGATTGTTGCCATGAACGGTTTGTTGCGTGCCGCTCTAGCTTTTTGCCAGCATATTCTTTGACAACTTTGCCTGATTTTGCCTTACACTCATTTTTATGTCTCTCCCAGGAGGAATCCAAGGCCTTCCACACTTCCACACTTACCCACCCTGGAACAACTGTTTCCCACTGCCACCATAACCAACCTCCACTCCCAGCTCCCCTTTTGTAATAAACAAATGTTACTTTCACCAGCTGATTCCGAGTCTGATTCTGGGTCCCCTCCAGTACATGTGACACCGACAGTGACTTGTACTAGCTGCAGGTCGCATTTAAAAAAAACGAAAAGACTTCTGATAAATCGGAATGATAAAGCTCGTTATCCTACTCTAAAATAATAACATTCTGGCAACATAAAAAAAACTAACTTGCAGCTGAAAACGTTTTAAGAATAGTAGGGCATAATGTTCTAACAATGTTATCAAAAACATTTAAAAAAGGTTATTACCAAGCATTTTAAGAATGTTTTTAGAGAATGTTATCCTACCTTTCAGAAGAACATTCTGGGAACCAAAATAAAACGTCCCGCTGAAAACGTTTTAAGAACAGTAGGGCATAATGTTCTAACAATGTTATCAACAAACATTTTAAGAATGTTTTTAGAGAACGTTATCCTACCTTTCAGAAGAACATCTGGGAACCAACAGAAAACTTCCCGCTGAAAACATTCCTAGAACAGTGAATGGTAACATTCTCAGAATGTTTTTAGAACCCAACATTTCTAGCTGGGATGATTGTTAAAAAAAAATGCAATACAAGACGCAAATGAGCTCTTCGCTAGGTGACGCTAACTGGAGCAAAGAAAATGTTTGAACTTGTTTTCAACTTGGTGAGTTCTGAGATCAGTCAGAGGCTGAGCTGCCAATCAAAAACACACACACACACACACACACACACACACACACAAACACACACACACACACACACACACACACACACACACACACACACACACACACACACACACACACACACACACACACACACACACACACACTGCGTATGTTGCTAGCTAGGCATAGCAAATGTCTGCACAGTTGGTATATATAACACAGACAAACACAGACATACAGACGGTCCCAGAGAACCTTATGCAAATCACACAAGGCAGAAAAATCAGCTTATTATTCAGTTTGAACACTTCTTATGATAAGTAAGCTGAAGTTGAAAACTCCCCTTAATGGACTGTTTAACAAAGATCACAGCGGTATTTCCTCTGTCTCTTTGTTGGGATTTTGGCTTGTGTGCCTCTTGTCGACAGCCCAGGGTAAATGAGATGTGTGTTGGCTTATTGACAATGCGGAAATGTATTCACACTAATAAACAATGGACCAGCCTGGAAAAACAATGCTGTTAATAGGATGCATTTTGGACCTGTTGAGGGTAAAGGAAACAAAAAAAAGGCAGAACTAGGGAAGGAAGCAGCAGAGCATTACAGTGGGGTGATTTAAGGAGAAGAAGGCAGGATACATGACAGGATGAAGGTGAATAATACTGAGAAAACGGGAGCAAAAGTGGGCTGGGAGAGGAGGAGGGGTTGCGCTGAAGTGAGCGAGAGAGGGATGAGAGGAAGGGAGGCAGACTAAATCCTCACACCATTATTATCAGGACTCACATGCAGCCCCTCCTGTGAAGGAGTGAGAGGAGATAGAAAGAGATAAAGAAAAGATGGAGTTAAAAAGGAAGTGGAAAGCAGGATTACTGGTGTGACAGCACCGGCAGATGAGCGTCAGCGTAGCGGTGAGAGAGAGAGAGAGAGAGAGAGATAGAGAGAGAGAGAGAGAGAGAGAGAGAGAGAGAGAAAAACTCTAGTGGGAAAAGAAAAAAAAACAAATCAGTGCAACAGGATGAGGACCTGCTAGTGCACGGGCGGCCCAACCCCGCAGACCTGCCATCTGTCCCGGCGTTCTCTCTGCGTTCCTGACGCTCCCACCATCCACCAACATCTGGATCACCCCCCATCCATATGGGAAATAGGGCGAGGGGGGGCCAGAAAACCCAAATCTTCTCCTCCCCTCATCCTTTTTCATCACAGAGGACCTGAGGACGTTCATCGTCACCGGGGGGATCCCTTGCCGTGGAGTAACATCACCTGAGGGGCTGATACCCAGACCAGAGGGGGGGGGGGGGAAACTTTTGCTCCAAACATGCAGAGGCGTGCACAGGACCCTTTTTGTACCGCTATGTGAGATTTTTCTAACTTCCCATGGATCTGTCGTGTCTTGTACCCCCGAGCAGGGAGAGGGAAAGGGAGACAGAGGAGGTGGAGAGGGGGAGAAAGGAGGAGACGGCGGGGAAGCGTCACTGCCACCGCTGCTGAAGTGTTACCGGTGTTTGTGCTCCTTCGCTCAAGAGGCATTTTATCATTCTTCCACCCGCCCCCCCCACCCCCCTTTAGCTCCTCTCCTCATCCGAGCAGCAGGGAGCCTGAGGGATACAGACAGAGAGCTAAACACTGTGGGTTTATGCACATATGCACACACACACTGGCTGTTCCCGCACCTCTCAACACCCTCCTCTTCCCTCACTTTTCCTTCCCCATTTTTGATGTCCTGTCTTCACCTTCATGACCAGTTGTAAATCTGGAACAGAGGAAGAAGTGCAAGCAGGAGCGAAGAAAGAGAGGAGTTAGAAAAGACAGTTTTTCTGGGGGGGGGAAAACACTTGCTGTCACGTTGTGAAGTTCTCCAGGGGGAGTGTGCAGACATCCAAAGCTGCCAAACACACACAGTCACTGATAGCTCACACACACTCGCTCTCACACAGAGAACTGGTCTAAATGCGTACTCCTACAGGTGCTGAGAGAGGCAGGTGAAAAACAGGTGAAACAGAAAAAGAAAGACATTTGGAGGAAACCAGCCGGGGAACGATGGAGCAGTTGGATGACAGCAGAAAGCACAGGTAAGTTACACACACACACACACACTGCATCACACACTTATTCTGTCACTTTATCTGATCGACCGTCAGGAAATGGTTTTATATATAAGATATGAAGATAGAATAGACAAATACTAGCACAAGCAGCTCAGGGGGAATGTGAGGACAGACCCACAGTATGAGTGCAGTCATACTTTCAGTTTTCATAAGTGAAGAGTTTCCTCGAGAGAAAGCTCCCATCTGCTGCTGACAGAAACAGAACAGCCAGTTGTTACTATAACAAGAGGACATATTAGGATATTTCACTCTGAGTTTTGGCGGTAAGCTGCTTGTTTAGAGTGTATGTAAGTGTGTTTGTTTGTGTGTGTGTGCGCAAAATCCTTTCATACCTTCACAATCACTTAAAATGACTTATGGATTATAGATGTTGCACTAGCAGTGTTTCACTGTCGTATCAGTTGTCTGGTAATGCTCATTGATTGGTCCCATAAGCTGCATGTAGCAGCTCTAATTTTTCTTCATTAGTGACTTTCTTTTCCAGTTTGCATATACCATGTTGCAGCATAATGTAACACAGTTTCTTTGAGCTCCATAGTTCACATTAACATAGATCAGCGGGTCCCAGCAGGGTGTATGTGGCCCCCTGAAAGGCTCACAAGATACACCTGAGGGGTCACAAGCTGATTGACAGGAAAATAAAAGTGAAAGATATCATTATTTTAAATTTAAATGAATTATTGTGTCTAATTAGATTATTTTGCCTTTAGGCTTTTGATAAACTTTTGATCATAATTGACCATGTGGTATCATATGGATCTAAACAGTTTCAATATGATTAGAAGGGGTAGACAAATCCTATTTATATGGGACAAAATTATATTGATATCTGACCTTTGTCTAATCTTGTAAAATACTGGCAGCTTTAAACTCTTCAGACTTCTGAAATATTTGTAAATGTATAATGTTGCAAGAGACACCAGTAGACCCATGGTCCTTGATATAGGGGATATAGGGGATCACAAGATCGGGGGATGGTAAAATTGCAGAAAATCATATTTCTTTCACATAAAACTAAATGTATTTTTCTCAATTTAAATTAAACAACCTGACAATTGGGCTGTTCCCAACACATGCACACACTAATATGGTGAAGAAACAAGGATTTGTATTAAGAGTGACAAACCAAAAAGGGGTGGGAACTGCCGACATACAACCAGGAATATGTATGTCACTATGTGAATGAAGCCATACTATCTTCGCTTCATGTATATTTTGGTAAATCTGTCAGCATACTGAGATTTCCATTGCTTTACGTTTGATTTGACGAGGGGCCAAGCCGATCTAGAAATGCTCCCGTCCTGTCAACGTCACTCATCTTGGCTGATACGTCCGGTCTGCAATGATTTCCTGTAAAGCTGTCAGGTCTTCATGTGTGAGAGCGGGAACCCACAGAGAGATGGGGTGGCAAAGTTACCAGTTAAACCCCATATGATGAATGTATGTGGCAGATGTTATGTGATAGGATTCGTTATAAGCTCTGGGTTAAGTCATATTGTGAGTTTAATTTGTGTGTGGAAGATGTATCAGCTGTGTGTGTACATGAACATATGCACTCACAAATCACCTTGTCTTTCACAATCCATCCATATGGAGGCGAGACAGGGATGGAGAGATAAAAGGAGGAAAAGAAGGGTGGAGCAGTTGAGCTGGTTGACGTTGACAGAGTGTCTCTACGGTGTGTTTACTGGCACATAACTGTTAATGTAACTGTTTTAATGATGACTTTAGGGAAGAGCGATGGAAGTGCTTCATTGAGTGGAGTCTCATTAATCCAACGTGTGATTGAAGTCTTTTTTCCCTGAGTACTGACTCGTATTGAAGTTCTAAACAGGTTCATTAGGCGTTTTTTTTGTGTCCACATGTCCACAAGAGCACAAAACAATGTAGCCTCTGAGGGAACCCGCCCATTTCACACAGCCATTACTCATATCCATTACTCATAAAGTTTGCTTATTGCAGAATGTTGAACATGTAGTGGAATAAACTCACCAATGGGAAGGTGTAGCTAAATAATAAGACTGAGTTTTCATTTCATTTTCACTTCATTTTGTGTTAAAGGCACGTTTTTTTTGGCCACTTGGGGGCAGCAGCAGAATCAAGTAGTAACACTAAGTCATCATCCTCAAAGGCAACATTGTTTGCAAAAAAAAAAGACTTATCTTAATATCTAGCAGATAGTGATGGATTTTATTTTTATTTCTAAAGGCCTGATGAATGTAAGTCCACAATGAACTCTCCTTTTAGCTTTATTTTTGGTCTCAACCAACTCTTGAGGGGAATGCTCCATTAAATTCACTATACCTTTGTCCTGCTCTTTAGCTGCTAAATGCTAACACTAACATAGTACGTATAATGTGCATGACATATGAGTGTTTGCTGATGCTGATTAGAGGACTGTGGGTGAAGCAAACAATACTTTTCCAAAGACTCCATAGATCTGAGGGAAACTGTAGAGTTGGTATTAATTGAGATTGTCACTAAAAATGACTTTCTTCACATACATGTAGTCCATTTGATCCATTGCTAACATGGAATCATTGGTTAAGAATATCAAAAACAAGCTGTCGAGATAAAATGCAGGTGATACTATATGTGCAAAAACCAAGATGGTGTAACATTTTATCTTTCATTGAGCGTTGACCAGCAACACTGTACTCAGTGCTGCCATTCTAAGTTGGAAGCTGTATTAAAGACCATATTCTATATGCCTGCATCAGTATTGCTGGAGTCAGATTGTGTTCTTTAGTCCTCCACTACAATTTATTTCACAATTTATAAATGATCTGTTTTGCAGTTTTGGTTTTATACTACAACATATATACAACAAAATAAGTACAATGTATTTGTATCTGTTAAGATAAGCTTTAAATCAGCAGCTACTCGGCACCATATAGAGTAATTCAAGTTAAATCTAGCTTTAGCATCTGCAACATTCATATTTTGTTGACATTAATGCATCAATAATTCAGAATAATAACTACTTTAACTTTGGTACTATGTATTCGATGCTTATACCTTTCTACTTCAGTAAGAGTTCTTCTAACACCACTGAATAAATAGCTTCCAGTCATCAGAGCAGAGCAAAGTGAACTCTCAAAATCAAACCAGAAAATTAAATGACTGCCGCAGAATTCGTTTTCACACCGGGAATTCTTGGACTGATCTCAGGTCTGCATAAATGAGGCTCTAGAGAATCCTGACGTTTCATGCGGCTGTCATACCGCCTGCAGTAAGCTGATGAGAGGCAGGCCATCTACTACATTATTACCAGCCCACTAATTCAAGCTCCCTAATTAATGCAATCAAATCAGCTTCCACGGTGCTGTTAAAAATCAAGGTTCAATGAAGGCATGTTAATAATTATCTGGTGAGGATGCTTATTCTATCAAGTAGATCCTCTCGGCTCATTTCCTCTTCACCCCCTGGGGACTCCATCATGTCTCAGCTAAGTTAAATGCTACCTAATGTATATATACTGTATTACCAAGGAGGTATGTTGTATTTTAGTAGAAGTAATGCATGATCTAAACATGCAGAGTATCAGGTTTTGCTGCTGTTTATTCGTTTTGTTTATAAAGATCATCTTCCCATCATTATGATGAAGTTAAAAGGAAATATGTTATTAAGTGCCTGCCGGTTTGCTACAAAAATGTCCAGCCCTGCTACTTTTTTCCTGCGCTGCAAGTGAACAGCCCAATGAAAAAAAAGATACAGTGTTTTTACAGGAAATATTTTAAATAAATGTTTAGAGGCAAAGAGACTTAGAAGATTAATTTTACTGATAAAAAAAAAGAGAACAATTGTATGATGTATATATTTAGTATTTCATTTGTTGGAGAATTGATGCTGCAGCTGGACAATGAACAGCGCTCCTCTTATTGTATGACACATTTTCAATTTTTCTTGTTCAACTTTCTTTCACTCATTTCCCGGCAGTGTCACACAGTAATCTCGTTGTTCTATTTTCCCATCCTGTCTTACCAAATGTACAACCGCAGCTGCATGGCTATTTTCATATAACAGTACATTCTACGAGGAATTTGTATGTGTGTAGTAATTTTGATGCTGACGCATGTACAGTATGACGTGGGTCCCAGTGAGAGAGTGTATCCTGGGCTGCACTCCATCTGGAAATCTCTATAATTATAGAAAAACCTGTGTCACTCAATGTGCACAGGTGTGTGTGTGTGTGTGTGTGCGTGTGTGTGTGTGTGGGTGTGTGTGTGTGTGTGTGTGTGTGTGTGTGTGTGTGTGTGTAAAGTTAAATGCACAACCACAACAGGATTTAAGGATTACACAATTTCTGATGACATGGAGTTTGAAGGTTTTTTTTCTGAATTTCACTCGTTTGCTGCCAATCAGTTTATTTCCATTTATTTAATTTTAAATTCAGTTAAAAAGATAAGAAGTGAATCAGCTGATTGCTGCGTGTTAGTGTGTGATTTAAATTCACTTGCAACATATTGAGTCACATCATTCCTCACTGCGCTTTAAATGCTGCACATTACACACATGTTGCTGCTAATCTGGAGCTAAAACACACACACACACACACACACACACACACACACACACACACACACACACACACACACACACACACACACACACACACACACACACACACACACACACACACACACACACACAGCTAATCTGAAGCCCCATTATGCTGCCTCATCCCAGCGATTACACTGTTTAATGAACTCTTGACCCTCTCTCCAGTCATATGCCCCATCAAGTGAGTCTGTTCTCAGACTGTTGTTTGCAATCATCCTCCCTAGAATTACCCTTTCCCACTCCTTTTGTTTAAATGTTAAGTTTGAATTTATTTACCTACTTTAAAAAACAATAACTTTTAAATTTAAGATCGTTTGTGGGAATCTCATTCTCCTTTCAATCTCACACTTGAAACTCAATTGTGTATAACTTTCTTCAAATGCAGGGATTGTGAATTATTAATAACAAACAAAAAAACTGTTCTCAGTTTCCTCAGATTGTTTCAAAATAAGCAATAATTTACATAATGACTTGATTAAAAAAATATCCTTAGTAAAGCAATAACATATTTAATATGCATGAACCACCATTGTATTAAATAAATCAGATGTAAAATGTTGATATGGTATATCCAAGATTCCCAGCCTAACTCCAGACAGCACACATTCAGTGTATAGTGTGTGGCTTTTTTTATAAATCTACCTCTACCTCTGATCCACACACTTTAACAATGTTGAACAACTAACCTAAGGACACCAGGTTGTCTCTGTGTTAAATATTAGCCTCTCTGGTCTGCCCAGGTTGTAAAATTAGCTTTATTCAGCACAGCGGTTGGTAAATAAAAGAGTGGGTTGAGGATTATACGTGTTACCTTGTTTTTCTGCTTTAGCTGTACACAGAGTATCTACAATACTAATTGTTCGTCTTCTATTCTAAGAAATATTCAAAGTATAATCTTCCGTCTCATGTCTGCCACTTAGGATCTGTTCCTTTTTGAATTGTGCTGCGTGGGGAGTTGTTTGTTTTGAATCTACACCTCGCACAAGTGGGTGGTGGGTTAGTGGCTGCTCTGTGCTCACATGGAGACATAATGATTCATTGGATACAAATGAAGTGATCCCAGGATTTACACGAGAAAGAAAACAGCCTGGCCGTAGATAAAATCAGCATAAACTCCCGGGGGGGCTCTGCATAAATCATATTTCCAAATGATATGTTTTATATTTGACCTCAAACAAACCCATGTCTATATTGACTTGATTCTACATATAAATGGCCAAATGGTAAATATGTCACTTTATGCAGATGACAATGCTCAAAATATCTTTATTACATAATTCAGTTTTACTAGAGGAACATTTGCAACATCATTTTACAAATATATATATATTTTTTAAATGAAACCAAACACCATCCACGCGACACAGATTTATGAAGTAATTCTTAATAAAGGCAGCTCCATGTCCATTGTTGCAGGTATAACCCTTTATTGACTAAAGTTTGATTCCAGAAGCATCTAATAAAAGGATTAAATTGCCTTTAAAGGTTTAAATTAGATATGTATTTCTTAAGGTACCTAAAGCCCAGGAGCAGAATGCCTTATTGAAGATGAATGATTGATATGCCGGGCGCATGAACAGTGAGGAGAGGTGGGACACGTTTAACCCTGTGTTGCTTTGAAAGGAGCTTTGAATCAAAGCAGGGAGGTGTTGTTAATTATCAGGGTGGTCTCTGATGGCCACAGATGAGACCGACCCTCAATATAAAACCCCCCACCAAATATGTGGAGATCTTTATTTGCTATAAAGAAAGACCACCTGCATTTATAACACCTTCAAAGGTATTTCATTACAAGGAGAGATCTTCAAACTGCTCACATTTGATTGAAGTGGCTGGATGCAGATGTTGAAGACACTTGTTCTGTTAGATGTGTGTTGAACACACTCCAAAAATCAGATGTTGATTATGGCAGTGACCCAATTTAGGAGACAGCATCATAGCCATTTAAAACATTTTTGGGACATCCTTCAGCTATGAATGTTGTTGATTTCACGAATCTCAGTAAAAATATCATCACTTTACACGGATGTTGGCTACTCCCCTATTTATTTGATAACTTAAGTAAAGGTACCCCATTATCCTTTTTTTTGGGTTTTCCCTTACCTGTAGTGTGTAATATAGGGTTTTGTGCATGTAAAAATTAGCATTATAGAACCTTTGTAATACTTTGGAGCTTCAGATTAACAAATCAAATGAATCAACAGATAAAATATGGTGTAATATTATAGATTAAGATTCACTGATCCCTGGGACACATTCACAGCTACAGAGCAGTATGTAAAATCATTTAAATTAGCTCTGCCTATAACAGCTGCAACAATAAAGAGATGAACACAATAGGTCATAAATAATTATAAAGCAAAACTACAATATACATCATAATGGAAACCAAAATGACTGTTACAGGTTTCTGTTTAGAAGGAGGAGGAATTTAAGGTTTAAAAAAAAGTATTTTCAGACAGAACGATGACATCAGCCCACTTGATGTGAGGCTGGCTGAAGTAATGTAATATAATGTAATCCCAGTGATGAGGGTCGAGGACCTGTGAGGCAGTTTTGGCATCCTGCGTGTGTGTGTGTGTGTGTGTGTGTGTATGTGTGTGTGTGTGTGTGTGTGTGTGTGTGTGTGTGTGTGTGTGTGTGTGTGTGTGTGTGTGTGTGTGTGTGCACTGAATCCAAAATGTGTAGAGATGGAGAGATGATTACAGTCATGACACTGGGGGCTGGATTAGGGGGGATTACATGCATGCAGACTTGCAAACACTGTCGCTAATACACACACACACACACACACACACACACACACACACACACACACACACACACACACACACACACACACACACACACACACACACACACACACACACACACACACACACACACACGCGCACACACACACACACACACACACATACACACACACAGTTTGTAGGGCTAATAGTGTCATACAAAGAGGGTCAGAGAGGAGGCCAGGAGGTACAAATAAGGGACAGATATGTACATACGGATAATCGTGAATCATGTCAAAAAGATCATGAAGTAAAGCAGCTTGTGTGTCTGACTTTTGCTCTCTCCTTCCGTTCTCTCATCCTCTCTCGCCCATATTCTACCCCTCCTTTCCAGGTAGTAAGCTGCCAACATGGCCATTCCCAGGGGTCAGCCTCCTCCCTCTCCTTGGCCTCCTCTCTTCCTCCTCCTCCTCCTCTACCTTCTCCTCATCTCCTCCCCACCCCCCCTGCAGGCCCGGCCCCTCCTCCTCCAGCAGTCAATCAACGTGGCGGTGGTGTTCAGCGGCTCCAGCTACCAGAATGAGGTCAGAGGTCGTCTCAGCGGGGAGAACTTTGTGGACATGCCCGTGGTGGTCAGCCCAGTGACCGTGCTGGTCAACGACACCAACCCCCGTGACCTGCTGACTCGCCTCTGCGATACCATGGCAACGGAGAAGCTGCACGGAGTCGTGTTTGAGGATGATGTGGGTGTTGGTGACGACACTCAGGTAAAAATGTTGTGTTTTTTTCTTTCTGATAAAACATTCCATACAGTGTCACGTTGTTTAGCCTGTTAAACCCGAGAGACCCCGGTACCGGGGTACTGCCGCAACATCTTGCAGGAAACAGTGTCTGAGGGCATGTTCATTTAATAAAACTATGAATGTTTTATATCCATGTAACGGGAAGAAACTTTTTTTTTTTTTTCAAAAGAAACCCCACAATGCTAACACTGAGCCTCTGAATTAGCAACGAGTGAAAAATGCTAACACCTTACTGCACCGAAAATCACTCACAAAACCTTATTATTTATCTTTTCACCACATCCAACACATCGATTCACATCGTGAGGTGACACAGAATCGATTGACACCGACATTACCACTGAATTATGCGTATTTGCGACGTTATAAGCAAAAACGGACATCAAAATAGGTGACGCTAGGTAGCTAAAAATGCTAACATTTTTACCTTGGCTCTGTAGTCTCTCCAAAGTGGTCTTCAATGGCATTAAAACGATAAAAACGCTGCTGAAGTTAATCCATAGGTTAATCTAATGTGTCTGTGTCCCTTTGAAATTGATCTGATAATCCATAAGCATTAAAACTGCTTTTCCGTTTCCAGATGTCAAAGCTAGAGATAGGTTCACTCTGATGCAAAATTACATGCACGAAGCCTCCACCTTTTCTCTTCACAACGTGTGTGTGTGGGGGACTCCCCCTTCGATTCTATTGGCTCTAACGGTCAGAAAGAGGTGTCAACCATCAAAATCGACCAAGGGGGGCCAGAGATATGGAAAATCCACCCAAATGACCCCAGAAGTGGTTTATTTTTGCTAAATCTCTCTAAAAAGGTCAAATGTCACTTGTTTTGCATCAATCTTGATACAGGGTACTTATTATATGTTGTACTTTGGATTCCTAAAGCTTTTAGTCTACTAACCCATCATCCAAGGGTAGTTTTCACTATAAGTAAAAAAGATTTTTTGGACGGACACTATAATTTACAGTTTGTTACTATGTAAAATCTGAATTTTCTTTAAAATAAAAAACATCTATATTGATTTTGACTTTTCTACATCCAACTCACAGGTTTATCATTACTTTGAGACAAAAGATTATTAATTTAACCCTTTTAGAAGGGAAGATATGGTCATTTGTTCTGGGAATGTCATTTTCGAGCCTGAAACCTGAAAAACAGGCTCAGGGCTTAACAGTTTAGTCACCCACAGCCAAGTTACTTAAAGCTGCACAAGGCAACATTTTTATTGAAAAAGGTATGCTATCTAGTTAAAAAATAAGTACTAATTGAGATGCCAAGAATGTACGTGTTTGCTCAAAGTAAATGATGTTGCTGGCATGGTTTCTGATTGTAAAGTGATATGAAATCGTAACAGTTATTAGAACCCTAAACAGTCCCCCTACTAAGTATTATCAGTTAAAATCAATTAGTTTAACAGTGTCTCACCTTTGGCATGAATGGTTGCATTGAAAAACCATTGGTTTGACTGGTTGTTTCACTTTGGCAAACATTCAAGTTTCTGAATTAAATCTAACTGTTCAAACTGATTGAATTTGTGCTGTGTCACTGGTGCAGGAAAAACAACATCATTCTTTAGGCAAATACTAAATCTGTCTGTTTCATCTCCAGGTGGCAGAAGTGGCACAGATCCTGGACTTCCTCTCCACTCAGACAGCTCTGCCAATCGTTGGCATCAGTGGCGGCTCTGCAGTTGTCATACCATTCAAGGTACTGTCAAAATAATGAGCCCATCACTTCAGCATTGACCCATCACCACCCTGGAGCTGGAAACAGAGCTAGAGTAGTTTTCCTTCCTGCTATGTCACAGTGATGCCACACAACAAATACAATGTGTGTCCTAGAGGTGTTGATACAACATTTTTCACAAACAGCATAATTAGCAATTTAGGAAGCAAGAAAAGCAGATCGTAGTAATGATGAACAACAACCTGCAGTGTAAACCCTGTCAGCAGCAGCAGAGCCTCCTGTCTTACTCAGAACTCTTCTAACCGGCGTCATTCAGCTTAAAACAACTTAAGTAGGTCAGAGATGTGAAACCTATTTTGGCAAGCAACTCACTGAATGCAAATATTTGGATATGAGCAATACAGATGGGTGAATTATCAGCGATTGTGGGGGAAACTTCTGAAGCAATTGGAGTCAACACTCAGAGAGACACGAGGAGAGCTGGAGCTTTGATGGCAAACACTGACGGTTTATTTAGAGCTTCGGCCGGAGAATTCACAAGACATGTCACGGGCCACGGTTTGACCACACGGTTGAGATGCCACAATCAATTCTGAAGAACCCTCCTGTAGTTCCAGGTTTTAACTAGTTCAGAGTGTAATAATCAACATTCTTCAATAGATAGACTTAACAGCTGAGGACACTGAATCACATTTGTTGTCGCTTATGGCTCAGGGTCATCTACACCCCGAGAAGGATGTGTTCCAGGCAGACCCGGCGTCATGGGCCCCATATGTTTATTGTTGTTATTTGTAGGGCTTTGTAATACCATATATTTTTGTATTAAAAAAATAATAATATCATTTTTTTATTTTGCTATGAAATTCTGAATTAATCTCTGCGCGCGAAGCTGGTTTTTCGCGGGGTTGAGTCGTGTGTGTGTTTTTTTTTAAGTGAGATGCGTCACAGCAGCCTGTCAGTTTACTCTGGCTAGGTTAGTTTGGCCAATGGCTATTATCCTTTTTTATATGTATCGGCAACAATGGATATCAGGAAGTGGTTCACGAACAAAAAGAGCTCACAAAAGGATTGTGGCACTGGCAACTCAGCACCAGATGCTGGCAACTTGACGTGTCCCCCGCCATCTCTTCTACCTTCTCCTCCACCAGGACCCGATTCAGACGCAGCCTCTTCGGAGCCGGGCAGCAGCAGTTCATCCTTTAGCAGCCCAGGCCCAGCTCCCATAGTTTTCCATCTCGACTGTTCTCCGGGAAAAAACGTAGTTTTGCCAGCTCATGGTACCAAAACCGACCCTGGCTTGAATACTCTGTGAAAGGCGATGCTGCGTACTGTTTCCCATGCAGAACGTTTAAGGCTCATCATCATGACGCATCGTTCACCGTAAAAGGCTTCAAAGACTGGAAGCATGCCTTACAAAAGGACACGGGTCTTAGCAAACACAGGTCTTCCAAGGAACATTTAGTGTGTGAGAAATTGTGGAGAGAATGCGCAAACAAATGCGCATCGAGACTGGTCAGGAAATCACAACTCTTGTCAACAAAGATCAGCTGGCTCGTAACAGATATTACGTGGGCTCCATTATTGACAGTGTGACTTTATACCAGCAATCTTCCTTTCCGAGGTGACCACGACTCTTTAGAGTGTATGTCCAAGTCTGACAGTGGGTTATTTTTGTCATTGTTTGAGTATACCATCGAAAAATACCCAGAACTCGCGAAAATTGCCCCCACCATTCCCAAAAATGCTACCTACATAAGCCATGATATACAAAACGACATAATTGACCTGATGAGCAAAGTTGTAACGGAGCATATTGTTGAGGAAATAGGCGACTCCTTTTACACTGTCAAAATGGATGGAACCCGAGACCCAACAGGCTGTGAAAACATTTCAATTGTACTGCGTTTTGTTGATGAGAACTATGTCATAAAAGAAAGGCTCTTGACAATCGCCACAGCAGTTGCAGGTGATGCAAAAACCCTCACACAGACACTCATTGATGAAATACGCAAAGTTGGCCTGAGCACAGACAAAATTCTCAGCCAGGTATACGATGGGGCAAGTCTTATGTCGGGGAGACACGGTGGGGTTCAAAGACTCCTTCAAGATGAACTGGGCAGAGAAATCCCATATGTGCACTGCTTCAACCACCAGCTGCACTTGGTCGTTGTTCACGCCATGTCCGGTGAGAGAGCCATTGAGGATTTATTCAACATCTGTAATGTCCTCTACAAGTTCACACGAAAGCACATTATCAGGGAAACACGCTGAAGCGTTTACTCGAACAGCGCTGGACAGGGCACCTGGCCACTGTTCAGATTATTCTGAAATCTTTTCAGGATATAGTGGAACTACTACGACACGTTGAAAACTCTGCATCATTTCCAGCTGACTTAAGGATGGAGGCAGCAGGCTTGCTGAGCAGAATTTTAAAGCCAAGCTTTAAATTCCACACCCAGATGATATGCAAGATATTGTCCCTGCTTGAGCCAGCTAACAGGATGATGCAGTCAGAGGAAATGGACCTTCAAACGGCAGTCCAGCTTGTCAACACTGCCAAAGAGTGTGTTGAGGCCCTGCGCACCGAAAAGGTGTTCACGGAGATGTGGAGTGAGTGCGCAGAGGAGAGAGAGGATGATACTATCCATCCCGGTCCCACCAAGAGAAGGCAAACTCTTTGGAGGATTATGTTGTTGAAGAGACAGTGGGAGTGGGAACACAAGAAAACCACCAGATGACAGAGCAACGGCGGCTGTTTTACAGCTGCATTGATGCAGTTACGGGAGAAATTGCGCGCCGCTTTGGAGAGCGAAACAGCGCATTAATGGAGGCTATTGCTTCACTCAACCCGGAAAGCAGCTTCTTCCTGGAGCCCGAAAAAGTGGAACCGTTGCTTAAACTGTCTGGAACCACGCTCGTTGATGCTGAGTTCATTGTGGCCAAAAAGCTGATTCTAAAACACATGGACAGCTTCACACCACCAGAGGATGGGAAATGGACATTGAAAACTTTACTTGGTCATCTCCACACGACGCTTGAGGCAATGCCAAGTGTTCTCTCCGCATTTAAGGTTTCACTTACCTTTGGAGCTTCGACAGCTTTATGTGAGAACACTTTTTCCACATTGAAAAACGTTTTCAGTGAGCACTGAAGGGACCTGACATTAAAATGCAAGATTGAGTGGAAAGACATGTTGCTGAGGAGGTTCCATTCATCTGGGAAACGTCGGCTACAGCTTTATTAGGCCCACCCTGAGTACATCATGAAAGTAGCAAACAATCATATCACGATGTAGGCTAAGCTGTTGTTTTCCAGCTTTAAAGTGAACAAAATATTGGGTAGTTTTCAGTGTGTTTTTTTCACTGTATGTTTACCAATATATTTGTTATTTGTTTATTTGTTATTTGTTTAATTCCACTTCTTTATGCCAAGAGACACACATATGCTTTAAAGTAGTACGTGCAAACTGATTTTTAACATGTCATTTCCTCCTCATGCTCATCCTCTGAAATTAAAACAAATTTGTTTTGTATATTTTCTGGCAGTATTCTGTTTTTTGCTGCATAACTAAAGCCGTCTGATATTCTATTAAATCTTTAAATGTTAACAGCCTTGACTCAATAAATTGTTTGTTTGTTCTCTAGGTAGTACATTATGCAACATTCTCACAGCTTTTTTCTGTAATGTAATTAAAGGTTTTAAATGACTCAGGTGTATATATGAATATGAGTCAGCTGCATGCTGGTTCTGCTTGTTTGATGTTTAGCGTTGATGTCCATTCCATGGTGTTGAAGTGACGTTATTTTTAAACACCTAAATCTGTCGGCAACTTTATATGCACATATGTTACCTTAAGATGGGGTGGGGCCTGGGGGTCGGGGGGTGGGCCTGCCCTGGTAAATCAAATGCCCGCCCACAGATGTATGTCTGCCGCCGGGTCTGGTTCCAGGTGTCCCACAACAATAACTATCTCTGACCGAAGGTTGCCCGGTCATAAACTGGTAACAACAACAAAATGCTAGGGCAGCCCCTCCTTAAGGGAGATAGCGGCTGCTCAAGGTTGGAGCATCTGCATCAGAGGGCAAAAGGTAAACATGTATACAGAGTTATTCCCTGACAGCGATGACTGCGGCATCGACCCTCGTCAGCTCATCTAATCCCTGGGTGGAAAAAGTCTGAGTTGTGGGAAGGGAAACTCTGCGATGGGAGACGAGTGCTACGGGCTATCTATGCCTCGATCAATCATCCCCGCACACTTGATGAGCGGCAGGTTTTTCGCGCTATAGTTTAACATGTATCTCATTGATGAATAGAGATGGAGAGCAGTGAGCTGTGTGGAAAGATCGTAAAGAGGAGATTGATGAAACCAGCCGGATTCTTAATCTTTACTTTCTCTCTTCTTTTGAGTTTCAAAAATGGCTTCATCCCTCCTTCCGCTCACGCTCCACGCCTTCCGCCTGTCTTCCCTTCCTTCATTTACTTGCTTAACTGCCATCATCAACACCTTGTATTTATAGAGCCAACTCTCACACGAAGAAACACACATGCAAATGAAAACCCTCACACATTAGAGCACGCACAGAGCCAAATGGATGCATTCCTACACCTATCCACCACAGGAAGCATCCAAAATGAATGCAAGATTGTAGCTATGGGGCTGCAAGTGTTGGATTTCACCCCCAGGCCACATTTTGTAAACCATATAGCAATGTTATCATCTTCCTGTTAATCAAATGGTATCTGCAGACGTCACGTCATAGATGGGTATTAAACAGGAGGAGGGGTAGCTGCAGGAGTGTGATTGATTTGAGTGAGTTAGCAAGAGACAGAGCGGGTGAAAAATGTTTCGATGAAGCACGGCTGACAAACGCCTGGAGGCTCTGTTTCACAGTCTTTCAATAGTTAAATACTCATTCTTGTTTCAATTCCTTCTCTCTGTCCACTTCTCACCATGTATTTGTTCACCCTCCTTTCCATATTTCTGGTTTGGTTCCCTCCATCACCTTTAGTAAAGCATATCCATCCAGGCTCTGTTGTGCGCTGGCTGAATCCATTAGGGCTGTGGCTTGAAGCGAGTGGCCTGTTCTCCTTTCTGCTTTCTCTGAGCTCCAGGACCCCATTAAACTGTTAATTAGACCCTTCAGGAGGTAGAAGCCACCCACAGCTCTCATCATTCACCCACAAATACAAATCCTTTCACTCTTCTTTTCCTTCTATTTTTCTGTTTTGCTGCCTTCATAACTTCCCTCTCGCACTATTCGTTGCTTCTTCACCTTAAATTGGAGAGAAGGTGTTCGTATTTACCCTGGATGTGCTTTTGGCAGTTCTTTAACTTTGTAAAGTATCTGGGCCTCGAAAATATTTGGGGCAAACTGGGTCAGTTATCAACTATCCCTGTTTTGGGATTCTCACTGTTGATCGCGTCGGGTTTTGTCTGGGTTACTTAACCTCTTTGCTTGACAGCGGCAAAAGACAAACGCACAGATGGGACGTTATCTCTCATACTGAGCGACCATTTGTCTGACGAGCCCAAAGTGGTGAGTGACAGTTCTCTATATAGCACAAAGAGTAAAGCACTCTCCTCTGAGGCCTGCCTGTCGAGGCCTCTCTCAGCCCTCCTCACGCTCTTTCTCACTCTTGTACACTCCTTTGTTGTCAGCAAGGAGGAAAAAAGCTTGTCAGAGACGTCTGGCACAATGGGACAGGTGGATTGGACAGAGAAAGACATATGTGCGAGTGCATGATTCTCTTAAGGGATAAAAGAGCTCAATAGTGCTTGATTATCAATAGCCTGATGACGATGAATATCTTTGATGACGGGTTTAAAAGAAGCAGCACCCGCCCGAGCCGCCTATTTATGGTTCCTGTCTCAGTGATCTCTCTATGGCAAACAACAAGGAAGAGGGGGAATGAGACAATGATGAAAAGATTGAAGTGAGGAGAGGAAGTGTGTCTTTTGTCGGATGGCACACACACACATCAAGCGAAGGCAAAGAGGCGGAAATGAGAAAGTGCGAGCAGCGGCTGAGAAAAAGCATAAAGACTGCTCAATCGGGCCTGCGAGGTAAAGAGAAAAAATACTGCGACGTGTCTCTGAGGAGCTGGAAATCAGATGTTGAGAGTGTTTTGTCTTTGTGTGTGCATTTGTGTGTGTGCGTGTAAGTGTTTTTGGTTGACTGGCTGGTAAAATGAATGTGGACACCCAAACATTACACCCATTACCCAAACCTTTACTACAAAGTTGGTGGCACGCTGAAATACTGTGTTCATCATTAAGACTTCCCGATAGGAATCTAAGGCGCCATTAAGGTTTTTTAAAGTATGTGGATGGAGGTCTTTTCATGCTACAGGCTATGTGTACATATTTTACTTAAAGGTGACCTATTTGCAAAATCCACTTGTCCCTGTCTTTTATACATCAACATGTGTCCCCTCTGTGTAAAGAGATTCGGAAAGTTTCAAGAAAAAAGATTCTCTCTCTCTTTGTCCTGATCTATTTATATAAAAACATGTCTGAAAATGAGCTGATGGCCACTTTGTGATGTCACAACAGTTTTTGGGGTTGATCACGCATTAGCAAATAACCAACCAAGATAACCAATGTTAATTGATAAATAATAAATATTGTTGTTTATGAATTCTACTTTCTTTATTTGATTGGCAGTCAGTTGTTGATTACATGCAGACGTTGATAAAGCTACAGGCTACTTCAATATATATCACACTAATTCATAAAGCAAGTTAGACATTTTGAAGTTCCGGACCTTTGCATGGGGAGATTTTCTCTAACTGGACCTCGTTGAATTTTAGTTGAATACCCCTGTCCTAGAGCATCGCTGTTTTTTGTAACCAAACACTTGGCAGAGGGGCGTGGCCAGCAGCAGCTCATTAGCATTTAAAGCTACAGAATCAGCACTTTTGGAACAGGGCTGAAACAGAGGGGATTATGGGATGCTACAATGATCTGTTTGGTATTTCGAGCCAAATACTTAAGAGACATGTTTTCTATATATCTGAGACCTATAATATATTGTTGAAAAAGAGTATAATACGGGACCTTTAAAATGAACACATATTCAACAGTGATCTGATCCTATTTACATGTATTGTCTATGTAGCCTGATATATCGACTTCCCCTGTGCTATAGAGCTCTAACGTTTTCCAAAAACGGTTAAAAACCCAATAATGAGGCACACTGTTGCACAGGATGACATGTTTCGTCATTACAATGCAACCTCAGCACCGTGGATTTTTTTCGAGTACAAACCGACCTGATGCCGTCAATACTCACCTAATCCTCGCCAAAAATAGTCACCAACAAATCCACTACTTAGTCCAGTTTGGCTAACAATTTCTAAAAACAACAGAACCCAGCTGTTTTAGAAAATAGTATTACATAAAGGAGAAAAAACTAAAGTAAACCTCTGTGACCCAATTTGAACATTTCAGCGCGTTTGAATGCAGGGGGATTTCGGGCTGGACTAAAGTGAATCAGAATCAGAATACCTTTATTCGTCCCACAGAGGGGACATTTACAATAGTTAAAGCAAAGAGCCAAAGATAGCTTAATGTCTCTCAAGAAGCATGCATAAGAAAAACATATTAATATTTAAGATAAAAAACTAGAAATTACACAATATACAAAACGCACATCCAATACCAATTTAGCGATATAGCAGCCTGGTGAAAGTACAAGAAGTGGAAGAATAAATTGCACAGCCATTTACGGCATATATATATATATATATATATATATATATATATATATATATATATATATATACAGTACAGTATATTGCACATAAGTAGCGTTGCACAACAGGAGTGTTTTAGTCTTTGTTGTTATATGTGTGTGTGAGGGTCGGTCTACTCTACCCTAAGTGATGCACCAGCCGCCACTGACATCTATAGAAAACCAAGAAAGAAATACAAATGATATGCACATAGAATAAATCAAAGGTTGGTATCAAAAGGATAAAAGGGAGCCTAACCATAGCTCCAAAATTGTACCTGAATAAAAGACCTCTCACATCTGTTAGTGCCCTAAGTAAGGAGGTAAAACCTGCACTCAACTGAGTAAATGCTGCTAAGAGTCTGATAAATAAATGTTCTGTGTACCTCTGACTTGATAGGGGTGGCGAACATGATTCAGACGCACTATAAAACCCTAAATAAAAAATGGTGGACTATCAAAAATAAGCATTATAACCACGCTTTAAATACAGTTGAGGTGACATTTTGTAGATAATTTCTTTTCGGAGCACATATAAAAGAAAATAATTGCTTTTGTAAAACCAGTAGAATTGATTCTTTTGTTAAATGATGAGAGCGATGTAAAACATTTACCTCGGGCTGCTCTGAATCAGTTTTGGAGAGAGCATCATTTACTATGACAAGGCACTATTACAGTAAATCTCTGTTTCTGAGGAAATACATACTGCATGTTTGATCATTCACAAACCAGTCTTTTGTTCATCACAGTTACAAACATAAAAAAATGAGTGATCATGGTTTTAGATGCTGATAAAGCCTAGAATAAACAAAGCTGACAGCTTTATGTGTTTGCCAGTAAACAGGAACAAAATACCCTTTTAAGTATTGTATGCACATGATGGATTTTAGAAGCAAAGAAACTGTTGACGTTGAGTATTCGAGCGTATAACATCATTTATTACAATTTGAAGCTGTCAGTAGAAGATTATATTTCTGGAGTTACAGTCTCAGTCCTGGCTGCACTCTAAGGTCACACTGTGTTTGTGATACTCGACCAAAGTGATGCAATGAGCCAGACGTGTCTCATTGGATCACGGTTTCTTTTTTGGGGATTTGTTTCTGTGGCCAGACTGACCCGTTTTCTCTATTTGTGCTTTTGTCTCTTCTCTTCGCCTCCTCACTTCTGTCTCTCTAGGCCTCATGGTCCACAAACCAGACTCTCCATAAACAGGTCATTAGAAGCCCAGATTTGCTGCCCAGTATTCCCACTGGAAACTGTTTTTTATCGCCGGGAATGATGAAACGTTAATAGCCTGGCTCCCTCAAAGCTTCCCAACATGGCCAAACAGAAGTACATTGTTTTTTATAAACTTCTAGGGAGTACGTTTTCCTTCGCTGTTGGAAATTCATCCTTTTACAGTTTTTGGCCAACGTATAAAGGGCACAAAATGTTCCTTTGCCAACAATACAGCAACATTAACTGTTAAAACTATGTTGACAGAAAACCACATTCATTTACCAACTAAAAATGGGATTGTTTTGATTGAAATAGTCAGTTCACCATAACCCATCCGTTCTCATCCACTGTTTGTAGCTAAATAATAACATTGTATACACTGATATACACCGTCATTTGTGTTTTTGCAAGACAGTTATTTATGTGTTTTTCACAAATTTCCAAATCCAAGTCCCCCTCATGTTGTGTGGTCACTTTCTGTATTTAAGAGCTCAGCTAGGTGGTGCATCTTTTGCTCCAGCCTGACAAGATTACTCTCTAGGTGTGGAACTGGTAACTCGAAGTAATACATATTATATAAACTTGAAGCAAGAGGATAATGTGCGGACTAAATGGGCAAACTATAATAACTAATGTAATGCCAACAATAGTAGATGAACTGTGTGTATGTTGTATGAAACAAAAGCTTTGTATGTACTAGGCCAGGGGTGTCAAACTCAATTTCATCACGGGCCACATCAGCATTATGGTTGCACTCAAAGGGCCGGTTGTAACTTTAAGACTATATCATTAATTCATATAACTTCATAATTAACTACGTCTGAAAGCAGAAGTCTAGAGCAAATAATTGCAAGTCTCTTCAGTAAGAATGTCACAATATGATTTGAAAAGAAAAGCCACATTCTGGAAAAACATTGATTGTGACATTTTGAAAAAGAGAAGTGACATTTTGAAAAAAAAATCTATTTATGAGAAAAAGGCTAATTCTATGAAAAAAGGCATATTTGGACAAAAAAAGTCAAATTCTGAGAAAAAGTCAAATTTGAGATGCATTGTGGGACATGTCGTTTATGGGCAACGTGCTTCTGTAAAGTAGCATGTAACCGTATAATAAACATATTATATTCTTTGCAAGCTCTTGTGGGGCCACATAAAATGAAGTCGCGGGCCGGATTTGGCCCCCGGGCCTTGAGTTTGACACCCCTGTACTAGGCGTTCTGATGTTTCTGAAATGTGCATACGGTCAAACTCAATGAGGAAATAATTAACCCTTAAGAGCTATTAAGTGCATTATACAAAGCTTAAGCTGTGAATAACCTATATTTAAATCAGGCGATGCATCCATTACAGATCCAATATTACAATAAATTCCCATCAACCATCAGCTTTAATTCTGGTGTTCACTGCTTGTACCTGCTAATCATCAGCATCACCTCCAGTTGCAAAGTAATTGTGGCCAGTATATAAATGCAGTGGAGTACAAAGTACACTAATTACAACTGATATGAGGTACAGTATAAGAAATGATTGGCAGACAATTGTATAAAACTAACAACAACATAAGCTTGAGTAATTATACTTTCCACCTCTGCAGATGGAAGCTTGCAAATGTACAACCTTTACGTTGGAAGAATGCATTTTACTGTACATGTGTGAATGTATCTGAGTCCATATAATGTGAGTGAGCTACTGTGTGTTCGACCTGCTTCGTTTTTGACCCACCAGCCTCTCCACAGACAGGGAGCTCGGCGCAGAGAGGAGGAGTGTGTGAGCAACCACCATGTCAACTGTCTTCCTGTCACATTACCATACCCTCCTGCAGTAGGACTGCTAATTACGTCTGTGTGTGACAGCCACACCGCCAAGGTGGTGAGAACAAGACGGCTTGAAAGCGGCGGACGCAGGGGGGAGGGTGACTCTCTTCTCATGAGCGCGGGAGTTAGACATGGGAAAAGAACGTAATTTTGTTGTAATTCTTGCTTGATTTCACTGTGATGTGGAAGGTTGACGTCTTTCATCACATTTGCTTCCGAGTTTGTAAAATATTTCACAATATAAGATGCTGCTAATTGGATGATGAAACACTTATTGGCTCGAGGGAGGTCACTACATTATTTGCTGGTTTAATAGCTCAGACAAAATTAATTGGATTTTAATTATACTTCTTCAAATAATGCACCTCATCACTTCTACATAAGACGAAGTGGGACACTATAGCTGACCGGGGATGCCATTTCAGAGTATTTCTTTTTTTAATTTAGTGACAGCTTGACATGGTTGTGTACTACTATTTTAAAATGTTATTCTGGTAGTCAGCCCTGTCAGTGGTCTGTTGGAGTTTGAGCCTCCAGAGGTGAGCTTCAAACAAGCTCAGACAGATAAAACTGGTAAAATTGAGTGAGGGAGAGTCTAGTTGTGATATTCCTGTGGTATTCCTCAGGCTGCACGGCTCTCTGGGGCTTTTCGCAGCGTGTGAGCTGTGGGAGAGGGAAGAGCAACAGGAAGGAGATATGACAGTTAGTCACCTCAGAGACGGGAACAGACTGAGGAGATCTGAGACCTGCTCCCAAATGGCTTTTGACAGCTTAACACTATCTACTCTCTCTCTCTCTATACTCCTGCTTCACTCTCTTCACGCATGTATGTCAATGTATTTTAGATTAGCTGTCTCCACTTGTGTTGGATGCTGCTGCATTGTATTCCCATGTTAAAAAAAACTCAATATTACCCTGATCTTCACCTTTTTGCTCCCCAGTTAAATTCAGAATATTACTCCTTCATATGAAAGCCCTGCAGAGTCTTGCACCTGCTTACATCACAGGTCCACTTGTGCCCTGCAGCACTTTACGGCCCCTCAGATCTTTATTCCAAGCTCTGTTGCGCAGTTACATCTAAAAAAAGGCCAGGGACAGTGCGTACAAACTGTGACAGTGGCTTGAATGGATTTATATTTTTCTAAATTAAAAGAAAAGATCAAATGCAGGCAGGGGCCAGGGTCTTTGCAGATAGATACATCCTACTAATAGTTCTTTTAATGACTGAATTCAGTAATAAGACTGCTAAAACATTTTGACCTCCAAATCACCAAATCATTGCTCAGAATGTATCCGTCAGTCTTGACACAAATGTTTTATCACACATTAAATGCTAGTTGAATTCACAGTTAAGGTTAAAGGTTCAAGGTTAACATACAAAGAATATTGTTTCCTTATTGGTTGATGATTTCTGCTCTTTGTGTCTATATTTGATCTACTTTACACTTTTCAATAGACATCCTCCTCTCCTCGTGATGGCCTACTTTATTTAAATGATATTTGAAGGACATGGGTTCAGCGTTATGTCCATCCGTCAACGCACAATGAGTCGGTATGCAAATGTATGCTAAAAGGAAAAGACAAATGTAAGAGTGGACCACCCCTTCTTGACAGAAAGAGAGCAGCAGGACTTATTTCTGCACATTGGAAACACTCTTACCAGATCTAGGCAGAATATGGACAAGCAAAGCTCAATAAAGGTGGAAACTGTAGTATAAATATTCATAACTGTTCTATATACGACACATCACTCTGAATCGGCATCATAGTACTCTAGGGTGGAGGTGACAGTGGTTTCTATCAATCAATTATTTTTTACATTCTCTTTTCAGAGACACTTTTTAGGAAATCATGGATATGGATGAAAATGTACATTTTAAAAAGCCAAGTTAGGTGCCATTGTCCAAGCACCTCACCTAAAATGTAGTTTTTCTTTATTGATAATTTCTCATTAAATTAATTGGATTTAGTGCCGCTCCTCTTTCTCATGACTTTTAAAGTGATGTTTTAACAATTGAAATGCTTATTAAACAAGTGGACAGATTATTAAAATGCAGTGTCCTAGTAGTGGAAAAGTTGTATACAAATGTGATTGTTCCGCAGCAGTAAAAATGTTAAAGGTGATGCTTAAATGAGCAGCAGCAGCCGAGTTAATTTGAAAAAGCTTTCATCCGTTTGCTTCTGTTGCGGCAGAAAGTTCAGCACTCTACTCAGATGCTCGTTTCTTGATTGTTAAATATATAAGTTCCTGAAACTGATTTCCGACTCATGAAGCATTTTCAAAAGTGGAAAAAATGAACTTTAGCCTAAAAAAAGCTCATCAACCTGAAAGTAAAAACCCAAACTGCTGATGTCTGTGTTAAAGACCAGCTCAGGAGAATAACCTCCCCCACCTGAATCCTTAAATATGACTCTTACTCTTTACAGGCGGAGGGATCCTCATTCCTGCAGATGGGAGCGTCTCTTGAGCAGCAGATCGTCTGCATGTTCAAGGTATAGTAAAACATTTCAGAGTTACAATAACTGACAATCCAACCTCATTTGAACCCAATTTTGGGATTAAAATCTGGTTGTTGGGTCAATCCAGACAACTGGGACGACCCAGGCTGATAAAGTCCATGTAAGGACAACAACCAGCAAGGGAATCCCTGATCTGAAGTCATGGCCCCAATTTCTACAAGTTGATACAATCTGTGTTTATGATTGTACAAACAATTCTCATGAGATCATAGGGTTTAATGTCACTGATGTTTTGCCAATCAAAGGGATGATCTCAGTTCAGTCTGTGAAACCAAAACATGGTCTGATTTTCTCATCATCAGTCCATCACAATTTTGCACTAAGTCCTTCATCTGATAACCTCATTACCATGGATATTATCATTTTGCTACTTTATTTCTATATGTCCCTGTTTCAGCTCATGGAGGAGTATGACTGGGGCGAGTTTGCGGTGATCACCAGTTTGCTGCCGGGCTACGACACCTTTGTGGATATAGTTCAGTCCTACACAGATACCTCCTATTTCCTGTGGAACCTGCAGGATGTTTTGTCTCTGGAAATGTCCGTTGGGTCAAATGATGCGAGGACGAAGCGCATGTTGCAGCAGGTACAATGAGCTATAGAAATCCCATATTGGGTGGCACCAGCTTTAATCTATCACTTAGTTTGTGTGAGGGGCTCAATTCTTACAAATAAGTGCTGTACTAAATGGGGTTACTGCATCAAAACCTGTCTCTGAACACCTACATGGTGTTTTCAGTTACTCTGGATGATTCGACCTCTACTCAGGTTGAGTGTGGGTTGGAGCTTTGATGGGAATGTATTACCTTTACGAATGACTATCTTCCAATTCAAATGATAAATATGTAATTTTTTCCACCCTAAAGCTTGACAATGATTGTACAGGTGGACATTTTATACATGTCGTATACGTCAGGCTCTTGCACAGTTGAAGCAGAGCCGCAGGTTGGTTGCCTGAGTTCCCATAACATGACAATTGTTAACAATGTACAAACTATACAGTAAAACACATTTACTTTAAAAGAAAAAAAAATTCAGTAGACTCATTTTGAACACCATGCGTTATATAAATAACATGTATTATTATCATTATTATTAGGAACATGTTTACTGGGGCAATAAGGATAGTACTGTAATTTTCTCATAGATGTCTTAACCATCAGATTCATTTTTGCAGTCAGTAAAGTCGGCTTGATATCAGAGAGAATGCAGGTTTAGGTCACTTCTACATTGGGTTCACTACATTTGTCTATGAAAGAACTAGTCTGTGTGAGGCAATCTTTGTATTTATTGTTTAATTGGTTGGCATTAGTTTCGTGAAACTTAAATCTGAAACAGCAAAAAGTTTAGAAGCAGGCTAAAGTTTGGGGAACAGCTGGTGCTGCAGGCTCTTGATGACCTGCAGCATGTTCAGGCTGTTTTCTCTCTGACGGACTTGTTTTCTCCCTCCGCAGGTGGATTCTCAGGTCCTGATGGCGTATTGCTCCTATGAGGAGGCACAGTACTTGTTTCAACAGGCTGCTGAGGTGGGTCTGCTGGGGCCAGGATACATCTGGATCATCCCCAGTCAGGCCGTGGGCAACCCTGATAGCCCTCCACCTGCCAGCTTCCCTATTGGTGTTATCGGTGTGATTACGGACCAGTGGAGGAAGAGCCTGCGGCAGAGGGTGAGGGAGGGTGTCGCCATTGTAGCTCAAGGGGCTGAGAGCTTCAAGAAGCTGTACGGGTTTATTCCTGAGGGACAAGGTGACTGCACCAAACTGGCTAAACACTCAGACAACAATACTCTGTTCAGGTGAGTAACACTTTCTTTCAGTGAACACAACTTGAATGAATTGTGCCAGGGATGAGATATTTCTGTAGGACAAAATGGAAGTTTGCAGCACAATGGTTTCCCCGACAAAAAGTCAACAGGATTTTTTCATTGGATTTTGGCCTAGTGCAGAGAGAAAAGCTTTGAAGCAAACAAATGTTTATGTTACTTACATGTTTTGCTCAACAAGATAATTACCACAATTGTTATAATTGTTGAAGTTCAAATACGATTGCCTCAAAGCTGATGTAATGCTATTAACTAACTACTGTACACCACGGTGGCATGTCTTCAATGTCGACATCATGAAGTACATGAGTCGGGGGGACTCTTCATCATGTAGCACAGGGGGGCTGTGCTACATGATGAAGTTCAGTGTCCCCCAAAACCTCTGTTGTGTCATGTAGTCAGCGAACGCAACTTCTAGGACATGTAAAAGCTTCCAAATTCCTAATTTTGGTTTTTATTGACATTTTCGACATCATAGAACAAAACATGAACTTATAAGCCTATGTTAACCACAGACCATACAGAAATTAAAATTGACCTCCAAACAAGGTAACTGGAAGTGCAAAAGTGTTGACTCATTTTGGGGTTTTGGGACTCATTCCTGCAGCACTGTATTCTTATAAGAGTGATCATTACTGTGGCACGTACGGAAGAGCAACACTTAAACTTCAGCTGAACAGCATGAAGTGAAAGTATGTTGCGACTCTTTTTCACATGTTCTGAAATGCAAATTGACCTAGACTCATTATTCACAGACCCTGTCTGTCAAGGATGTGTATCTTAACAGAGTGAAATCAGTCAGTAGGAACACTCTCCGCCAATCAGCCGCCTCCCTCTTCCACTAATGAGCTACTTCCAGCCTCCCACGTTAGATTAAGCCCTCCAGTGGAGCTTTAGGTTTAATTAGGAGGTGATCATTGTGTGTGTTTATATGTGTAAACGAAAATGCAAATTCTCAAATGATATATCAAAGTCCTTGATTGCGTTCAACATCAACAGGCACATGCTGAATGTGACGTGGGAAAGGAAAGATCTGTCATTCAACAGCCAAGGCTTCCTCACCAATCCTTCCATGGTCCTCGTCGCTTTGGACCGTGACAGACTTTGGGACAAGGTACTGGGCACCAGATACTGAATCACACTAACAAGCTGGCATGACGGCACACGAACAATAAGATGTTTGTCCCGTTATGTGCCCGTATAAAGTTCATATACAGAGGACTTATATAACAAGATATATAACGGATTCACAGATTAATTACGCTGAGAGTGACATTTGCAAAGACAGTTAACATTTGCTGCTAGCAATGCACCCAGGGATGATCAAATAACTGCCATTGGAGTGCGTTGATACTGATAGAATCGTTCGTAGGAGTATCTTTTTTATGATCTCTAAATGTGAAGTTGTGTTCGACATCAAAAATAATGATATTCTCGGAAAGTGTAATTCACATTGAATATTTAGGAGAATATGTGTATCATGTCTGTGTTCAGATTTGACTGAGTTATACAATTGTTTACCCAAATTACATCAACGGGGCACTAAGGTTTCTTTTAAGTGTCTTGATTGCTTCTTTATGCTGTGTGTCACATCCACTGCTGCAGCTCCAACTGTGCTGACCGCAGTGGTGAACCGGCATAAACAGCAGGACAAACTAGAAAACAATATCTTCCCGTTGTTTTTAGAACCCCAGCGTGAACCTGTATTTTAACCACACACAGTATCTTTTCCTCACATCTGTCCCTCTAACCCCTCCACCCCTTTTCTTGCTGTCACAGTGGAGATGTCAGCATCCTTGACTTGAACAATTGATCAAAAGATAACTCCCCAATCACTCTGAACCTCACAAATAGATGGTATTTGAAAGGTACAAGTGTAGATTGTAATCAATAATGTTTTGTGTCTGTGTGTTTCCTCTTGAAGCCACCCTCTTACTCTGGTTTTATTGTCGCCATGCTTTGCAATTTTCTTAAGACTTTTCACTCCCTTTTACACACACACAAACACACACCAATTTTTCAAAGCCGAGGGTGTATTGAAAAAGTTAGACTAAATAGAGAGACCTGAACGTAATCTCACAGCTACAGTTGAACTCATTTATTTCTGGCCTGGAAAGACCAACCTACTTCATCAATGTCACCTCCTGGCTGGTGTGTAAGTCGGCGTGTGTGTATGAACATGGACATGTAATTGTGTTGAAGTGGGGTTTTGTTTTGGTGTGTGTGTAGATTTGAAGGTAGCAGCCAGCACTTCATCTATTCCTTATGTCCTCATGTTGAAGTGTAGATATACTGCTGTTGTGGACACACACACACACGCACGCACGCACGCACGCACGCACGCACGCACACACACACACACACACACACACACACACACACACACACACACACACACACACACACACACACACACACACACACACACAGAGTTTTGCACAGTTGAATTGTTGCACAAGGTGATTGTACTGCTAAGTCAACAGATATAATAGGTGTGATCTTTATTGTCCTCAAAGGGGAAATTCATTTTGTTCACGTTAGTACTACCAACAGCGGTACAATAAATATCATGACTCAATATCAATCTCATGAAACATTAACATTTTACGTAACATTACATAAACTCAGGGGTATATCCCTTTCAAACGGATAACTTAAATTCAGTGCAACAGTACAAGTCCTTAGAGATTGTTTTTTTGTATGCTATCAAAGGTTGCTGGGATGAAGTCTGATAAGGCGGATTTTTAACCTGCGGTGGACGATGGGCAGTGACTCTACAGTCCTGACTCCAGCAAGGAGCTCATTCCACCAGTGAGAAGAGCCAGGACCGAGATAAGCGACCATAGGTTTTCTGATTAATGGTTCCCTTCACTGCCCTGTAGACCAACACTGGAGTTTTGAACTGCATCAAACAGGGGGCCAGCGCAGTGAATGGAGAAGCGGGATTCTCTGCAGAGGTCTGATGAGACCATGACTGAGAAATGCTTACCTACAAAACATGCATTTGAAATCTATGACGTCCAATATGGATGCCCTAGGATGAATCTTAACATCTAAGAAAGAACAAATGTAATCATGCATTAACTTTGATTTTTAACATGCAGTATTGGGGACATTTCTTAGATTTTTAACCCAGTATCCAAGAATCAATACCAGTTGTGGCAACAAATGACAGAGCTTCAACTTAAGATCCTCTATGAGAGGAAGCGACATCCCATAACAAGACAGATTGAAATGAGCGATCTTCACAACTGGCATCTCTGCGATACCCTCATTCACAGATGGTGTGGAGAAACAAATCACTGTCTCGCACAATATACTGTACCTTCATGCAGATTTGTAAATCATCCATGCATGACGAAGGAAGAGCGTTAGCATGAGCGAGCAGAAGAACAAATCAAGAGTGGGTATGAATAAGAGCTCTCATTAAAGCTGTAAGAGAGCAAGTTTCACATGCAGTAAGTCAGCGCTGGCTGAGCTCACCATGGCTCATTAGGTTGGGTTGATATGACAAACAGTCCTGGCTCTCACAGAGAGGGTTTCACTGAGTTTAGTGTCAACATCGATGGGATTATTCTCTGTGTGATGTGACAATATACCACAATTCTAGTCCCAAGTGGCTCCCTCTGACATTGAAAAACTAAATGCACCTCTTTTTTCTCTTGGCTACAGTATATTTTAGTCTGGCAGCAAATCTGTTTGTCAATCACAGTTGAGCACGCTTTGTTATCAAAATGATTTCTAATTATGAAAGTAGCTCTACAAATAGCATCAAATATTTGAAAAGCAAAAAGACTTTAACACACAGATAATTAACACCACTAATTACTTGAACAGTTCCCATTTATGAACAGTGACATTTCAATTTGTTATTCACTTGAAGAAGAAAATTAATAATTGAATAATCATTCAACAAAATGAACACAGATTGAAGGCAACACATGTTGGGATGTATAATTAATGTGAGGCAGTTGGTATCTTTGTTTTATATTCTGCTTTTTTTCTAAAAATGTCTAACTCAAACACTTTTAAGTCTTTGAGGCATTAATGAACTCTACTCTTCTTTCATCTTCTAATCCTCTTCCTCCTGGTCAGCACATGCTAATTTCCATTTTTAAATAAAATAGAAAATGCATTCATCCTGTGAAGTTGGGAGAGACAAGACAGCGAAAGAGAGAAGGGGTTGATATGCAGATCAGGTCGAGGGTGAGATTCAAACACTTGTGCAGGATCGTGCTGAGGTTTTTGTCTCTCACCCTCCCTCTTCAGGTCGGAACTTTCTCCCGAGGGATCCTTCAGGTTCGCTACCCGGTTTGGCCTCGATATGGCAGCTTTCTGGAGCAGGTGTCCGATGACCGCCACCTGACTGTGGCCACGCTGGAGGAGCATCCCTTCGTCATGGTGGAGAACGTGGACCCGGGCACTGGCACATGTGTCCGCAACACAGTGCCCTGCAGGCGCCAGTCCAATCAAACAGGAAGGTACGCAAAGCAACGCAAACACGCTTGTTACATATGCACGAACATGACATACTAAAGATTTAGACACAGAGATGGCTATTGAACCCTAATACTTTTTGGGTTATCAAAAACTGTCCAAATCTTGTATTGAATGTCGGTCAGGTTAAGAGTCTTGTGTACTTTTATTTTTTAAAAGAGGTTATTAAAGGTGGGGTAGGTAATTTTGGAGAAACCAGCTTGAGTGCGCTAGAATTTGAAAATACACAGCCGGAAAAAATCTGCCACTTCCTTACAGAGACCCTCCTCCAACACACGAACGTGCACATGACCAATGAGGGCACGAGATAAGTTTGTGCACAGATGGAAGGCTGACAGGCAGGTAGGCCATCCAGTTATTTTTAGTCGGGCCGGCTAAAATGATTGGTCGTGCTTTTTACAGTACTACGGCTTCCACAGATGAAATTTTTTAATGTATTTATCTTCAAAGCATTTAATATATTCATTGCTATCAGGATGTTAAGAGCATTCCATGGAATATAACAAAAAGTGTTTCTGAAATAAATGACATACCCCACCTTTAAGTCCTGAATGTAAGTTTGCGGTTGGCCTAATTGTGTTTTATGCAGTACCATTATGCTAGCATGCCAATGTATTGTGTGTTATGCGGTGTTCAGGTTGGTTAATAAACGTGGATCGTGGATTTTTGCGTCTTTCAGTATGATTCTGTGACAATCAAAAATGGTAACACTTTATATTAAGGTACACAAATTAACCATCAACTAGTTGTTAATTAACATGCATATTAGCAGTATATTGGCTCTTTATTAGTCATTATAAAACACTTATTAATGCCTTATTCTACATGACCATATTCTAAGAGTAAGACATTAGTTGAGAGTTTTTCCTCAATAACCCTCTGCTTATTTATTGCAAGTAAGGAAGTTGTTGAACTTGAGTTTTGGTCTTAATATGCGCTGCTCAATATATGGGCCTAATAAGGCAGTAGTACCACAAGAATAGTAATTCTCCCATAATAACACTTAACAAATATGATCTATTCTTATGTAACAAGACATGAAACTATAAGTGTTAATTGTGTCTAAATAACTCAAAATTAGGTATTTCTATCTAAGAATATGTTTTGGGGTATTGACAGTTCAGCTACCAATAGCAAGGTGATATTGACCTGTATGTTTCATATTTGCACATTTATATTTTTGTGAAATTTGTACTGAAGGTTAGACAGGAAACCGGGTACAGGAAGTAGCAGAAAGTTAACTGGCATGGCAGTAGAATGGCAGAGCATGGCAGTAGACTGCTACTAATTTTCCATATGTAACCTGAAGAGTAAAAGGGTCAAGTCCGTCAGAAAGCAATGACTGTAAGTGTAAGTGTAATCCTTACACTTTTTGTAACTTCTTTTTGTATAGTTTCACTCCGTTTGAATTTCAGTGGACTGCAAATAAGTCAATAAAGGAGCATGGCTGCTCATTCCCTGGCTCTCAAAAGAGTTTGGCTGGCTGTTTAATCTATGTTCACACTGAGACAGTACAACACATAGAGAGAACAGTACACCTAGTGTGTAAGTACATACAAGCAGGTCACACAGTATGATCACAACTTCATAAAATCTGTTAAACATCTGTTTTATTAAAAAGTACAGGCTGCATGTGTTCTCAGCCTTCGAGAAACTTGACATGTTTTGTTATGTGTCTGAACCTCTCTTTATTGGTTCATTAATAAAACAGATATTTCAACGTGTGCCTACTTTGTTCATGTACTGTTGAGGTTAATTTCAGTAGTTGTGTGCTATAATGTATTTACAAAGTGTGAAGAGGTGGCAACTTTAGAATAGGGAACCTGTTCAGGTCAATTAGAGTCAAATTACTAGCTTATTGGTTATGAACAAGACTTCACTTTAAAATAGGGAACATGTTCTTAGATATAAATACCTCATTTTGAGTTATTTAGACTTAAAGGTGGGGTAGGTAAGTTTGAGAAACCGGCTCGAGATACACTTTTTGTTATATTCCATGGAATGCTCTTAACATCCTGATAGCAATGAATATCTTAAGTGCTTTGACAAAAAATCCATAGAAAAAATGTCATCTGTGGAAGCCGTAGTACTGTAAAAAGCACGACCAATCATTTTAGCCAGCCCGGCTAAAATAACTGGATGGCCTACCTGCCTGTCAGCCTTCCATCTGTGCACAAACTTATCTCGTGCCCTTATTGGTAATGTGCGCGTTCGTGTGTGTTGGAGGAGGGGCTCTGTAAAGAAGTGGCAGATTTTTTCCAGTTGTGTATTTTCAAATTCTAGCGCACTCGAGCTGGTTTCTCCAAAATTACCTACCCCACCTTTAATTAACACTTATAGTTTCATGTCTTGTTACATAAGAATAGATCATATTTGTTAAGTGTTATTATGGGAGAATTACTATTCTTGTGGTACTACTGCCTTATTAGGCCCATATTGAGCAGCGCATATTAAGACCAAAACTCATGTACAACAACTTCCTTACTTGCAATAAATAAGCACTAATTAGAGGGTTATTGTGGAAAAACTCTCAACTAATGGCCTTTTACTTGTAGAATACGGTCATGTAGAATAAGGCATTAATACGTGTTTTATAATGACTAATAAAGAGCCAATATACTGCTAATATGCATGTTAATGAACAACTAGTTGATGGTGAATTTCTGTACCTTAAAGGTGGGGTAGGTAATTTTGGAGAAACCAGCTCGAGATCGCTAGAATTTGAAAATACACAGCCGGAAAAAATCTGCCACTTCCTTATAGAGCCCCTCCTCCAACACACGAACGAGCACATGACCAATGAGGGCACGAGATAAGTTTGTGCACAGATGGAAGGCTGACAGGCAGGTAGGCCATCCAGTTATTTTAGCCGGCCCGGCTAAAATGATTGGTCGTGCTTTTTACAGTACTACGGCTTCCACAGATTACATTTTTGTATGGATTTTTTGTCAAAGCACTTAAGATATTCATTGCTATCGGGATGTTAAGAGCATTCAATGGAATATAACAAAAAGTGTATCTCGAGCCGGTTTCTCAAACTTACCTACCCCACCTTTAATATAAAGTGTTACCCAATTTTGACTCCATCAGCTGTGCAATTTAGTATTATAAGTTATATCATATTACTTTTACTGAATCATAGCGTCCACATCATCAGATCCAGTTTTCTCCATTGATGTAGTTCTAGGTGCAAACTTTCTATGATTCTTAGCATCACCTCTCAAGGTCTATTTAGTCCAGAAACTCCAGAACAAGCGAGCGAGTGGACCTTAAGTTGATATTATTTTGTTAGTTGCTGTTTTTAAAAGGAATACTTCCTTCACAAAATGACTATTTGTGAATCACTTACCCCTTGTTACTGTACCTTGCATTCTCAAAGAAAACTTCTCTTGCATTTCATCTCTCAAAAATCATATTATTTATTTGATAAGAAATATTAAGATTATAATGACACTTTTGATGATAAAGTTGCCAATATGCTATCTTTGTTTAGCCACATTTTGAGTGCCTACATAAAAAATACTTTAAAGAAATGGATTTCAAAACGTATAATGTCTTCACGAGTACTGAAACATTTCAAATTATACGCAGTCATAAACACAGACACCTGCACCCTCCCGCTCTGTTTCTCTGCCCCAGTTTAGTTCAGTCGACACTGCGAACCTCCACACTTCATTAAGCACAGAGTAATTGTGTGTGTTGAGTGTCTAAGCACCTTAAAAACACACCTCTGGTGTCAAACACCGAGCGCAGCATGGCAGAAGACAGCCATTAAACAGCTATTACCTATAACTACGTACAACTGGTGCTCTTCAGGAATGCACAATGTCTTCATTATGTTCAAACAATAAAAGTTCAAGACTGTCATAAATATAATTGCGTCGTAAAACTATTGTCAACCACTTTAACTCTATTGTTTCCACATTGACAACTCCTACAAAACATCATATTTTTATTTTGGGAAATCCTAAAATCAATCGTGTCTATCCTCAAAGATGAAGAATGGGATGTCAAAGTATCACTAAGTCATGTTTGACTTGTTCCTGTATGTGCTGAAGCAAACTGTTTCAGAGTTGTTTTAAAATATAGATTTACTCAAGGTCGACTTACTGTCTTTCTCTGGAAATTCTCTTCGGCATGAGATATGAAGTGTCTCCTTGTTTCCGATCGGTGGTCGTTACACGTATGAATGTAATATTATTTAATAAGATGGCCAGTAACACCTTAGAATGTGCCGTCTCCATTTGCATTTGAAAATCGGTTCTTTGCAAATGATATCTGAGACAAAGTGTGCCTAAAACCTGCTGTGTTGGAATAATGAATCAGAGATGGCACATATGTCTCTGATCACAGACACATTGTTGTGTTTCTGCTTGGATCCTCCAAGATAGCATTAATGAATTATTTCTATGTATTTATTTCAAAGTGATTTTCTTTGTTGGTCCGCGTGAAAGGAAATGCTAATACTTGATTAGTCTTTTTATGGTGTTCACTATGATATGCGTGCATATTTACGACATTTAGATTTGGTTTCTAAAGGCTTTCATGTTGCGTTTTCATTGGACAATAACTTGTACAAATGAAAAGATGAGATCTACTTCACCAACCAACAGTTTTCATTATGGACTTCAAGGAAACCAGAATAAAATATTAACTAATGCAAGGACTTTCCATTTTCTGTGGCTGCTTGGGACTAGTACATTTGGCTTGCCGATGTTGGGACAACAGCACACCAGAAGAAAAGTTCCCACATTCACAAATGATTAATAGATCCTCTGAAGCAGCAGAGCATATACTGTCCAGCATGCCAAGAGATTTGGGAATAACAATAAAACAGAGAAAACACGCAATTTGCTGCCAGTTCTGCACCTTTTAATGCCAGAACCACCACACCTCAGTGCCCTGATTTAGTAATTTATTTAAGGGCTCAACCCAACCTTGACCTACTGTATATCTCCACTATGCACTCAGGAGTTGTGTTATTTCCAACTTTAAATCTCACTGGAGGATTTATTTGTGCTTGTTATTGATTGTTATGTATTTCTGCTGCTGTGCTGTTTGCTTGCCACATAGAGCTTACCAAAGTATAGAACCATAACAATTTGCCGAAGTATGATAATACCAAAAAAAGAAGATAACATTTGGCTTTGTGGCACATTGTCAAACACATGCAAAACAAAATACATCCAGCCACACATGGAACATTCCTGCATCTTAAGTTCCTTGAATCACATTTATAAATATTTTAAGCACAAAATACGTGTAAAAACATTGATTTATGTCTAAAAATGCTCAAAATTGATACTGCTGTCTTAACTGTCTGTTAAATATAAAGCCATATTATTGGACAGTTAGCTTACTTATCATGAAACACAAATCAGAACACAGCTAGCATGTTTCTGTCCAAAGGTACAAACAATTTGCCTCGTAACCAAATAAGTCCTATAGTTGAAGGATTTTCTTTAACCTTTAGACAAAGCCAGGCTAGCTACTAGGGTTAGGGTTATGCTCTTCATGCTAAGCTAACAAGCTGCTGGCTACATCTTCATATAAAACACAAAGATGTGAAACTTCTCATCTAAGATTGAAAGAAAGTCAATCAAATGTATTAATCAAAATGACAAACTACCTAAAGTTAAATGTATTGTTGTTGCAGAATGTTATGTTATGGACTGCGTTGGAACCTTTTATCCAGCAAGTCACATGTCACAGGACCACTATAACTTGTATTGAACAATTATATATTTAGTCTAATTACCTTTTTATCGCACAACAGAAAACAAACAATAGCCTGTAAATGCCATGTTAATTTGCCATGTATTGCGTCCACATGTATCCTTGAGTGTGTGTGTGTGTGTGTGTGTGTGTGTGTGTGTGTGTGTGTGTGTGTGTGTGTGTTAGAGTGTATCAGTTATGCAGATTGCAGAGCTGACCATGGCTGGCACATTAATTATGGAGAGAGATATGTAGCGGCTGTTGTTGGGCCCAATGGCACATTGATTGCCAGTAAAGAAGATTTATTTGTTCAACATGGGGACATCTGTCATAGCATGGGACAATGTTATCCCATCCTTCCCTCTTTCTGTTTCTCTTTCACCATTTCTCTAAGGCTGGCATGTCCTATTTGGAAGTTGACCAACAAACAGGGAGAAGAAGAGAGGCAGAGAGGACTGGCTGCTATATTAATCAGTTAAACTTGCTGTGTGGCCTGAGCAGCTTCCCTGCAGAGCAGATGTTTAGCGAAATTAGAAAAAAATGTTGTCTTGCTCATTAAAAAATCCTTTTCTTTGGACAGATGATGGCCTCATTTGCCAGAAAGCTGGGTCTACCTCTGTGCTGATTAGGGAGCAGGAATTCTACCGTAAAATGTCTTACTCTACTTAAAAAAACCAAATGATATAGTATGTTTAGGAGCAGAGCTTTGCTGTGTTGCTTCCCACCCACTTTAGGAAAGGGAGGCACGGGAGAACCAGAACCAGGACTGAGCCAGGCAGACTGTCAGACCCTGCTGCAGTAAAGTGACTGCTGTTTTGGTCCACTAGGGTCTAATTCATCAGACAATGAATGTTCCTTGAAGTCATTCTAACAAGTTTCTGAAACTATTTTCTTTATTTTAAATCATTTTGAACTAGACACATTATATTACCAAAAGTTGTTTAACTTGTTTTAAATCCTATTGCCAAATTGAATGAGCTGGAGGATTTTACAAAACCCTGGATAACAGTTCATTTTTTTGAACTATGCTGATCTTGATAAACTACAAATAACGTTGAAGAAAGATCTAAGTTATGGCAAGTAATCCATGCTAACAGTTTAAGGAACTAAAACAGTAAAACCCAAGCAAAAATGGAGATTCATAACTTCCTGTACTGGCTCTTGGCATAGGGAGTAATTTGTGTGATTAAACTGGATTTCTTTGTGTTCTTTTAGATGGGGGCTCTTCTTTTTTTAATTAGGGGAAATCACCATGCCAACGTCGTGTTTTGACAATAGTTATCTTGAATATTTTTGAAACAGGAATTTAACATGACAATGTCCCTATTACTGTTTACTGTATTTCCCCCTCACCATTCTTAAATGATCACATTGGTGGTGATTACAATTATTTCCTCCTTCTCCTCGTCCTCCTCCATCTTTGCTCCTTTGCTCTCTCCGCCCTTTCCCTCCAATCTGAACCCTGTCCTGTCAGGCAGTGTCTGGTTGTTCGCCATGTGTTTCCTGTCTACTGCTCACCTGAGATTCCTCCTCTCTCCGGTCTGACTCCCTCATGGCACTTCCCTCCACGTTGCACTACTTTTTCCAGGCATTTTTATGAAGAACACAACATAACTGCTGCTAATCCTCCACGGACACTGTACTACATGTGTGCATGTGTGCATGTGTTTGTGTGCCGGAGAGACACGGCCCAATATAAGTGTGTATGTGTGTGTGATTTGTGTGTATAATGACGACAGGTGGACAGCTCCTGCAGCAATTAATTAACGCAGCGTTTATCTGAGCTATTGACTCCTGTGAAAGAAGCGAGCCTTTCAAAAACACTTCAAATTTCTCTAAAATGAACTCTTACGCTGTTGAGAATAATCAACTTGAATGTTAATTACTCGTTTGACTCTTTATCATTCAGTGTATCCCGCATTTATTCATTCACATGATTTGTTAATGATCTTTTTAAATGCTCTTTGGCTTCTGTGGTAACTAATTGACATGCTGAGGTTATCTTGCGCACACACAAACACACACACTAAATTGAATAACTTACAAGGACTGAATAGCCCTTGTAAGTTTTAGGCCTCCACTTTGGTACTTTGGAGTTTTGTCAATGTCCTATTCAATCTGTATGCTTTTAACTTTCATCGTCCTCTGTTTTTTTGATTATTTCTTCACCATTTTCTGTCTTTCTGCTCTCTTCTTCTACACCCCATTAAGTAGCGAGGACACAGAGATGAAGTAAGTGTCTCTCACATGCTACACACCTTAATGGCCTTTGATTAGAGGCCATCACATTTACTCATGCATCTCTGTCACACTGCCTCTGTCTGTGTTTATGTGTGTTTGTGTGTGTATGTATCTATTCTCTGTCTCCTCCGTCTCCATCGACACCTTGTTAACAGATATTGATTTTAGCTAATGAACCAGCCATTGCCTGCCCTTCACTTCGCTGCTGTAGACAATAGTCACTGTCAGAATGAGAGCACACAACTATTTAGCACCCACTCTCTGGAACGAGGCAAAACAACAGCTTAGGTCTAGAAAGCTAAATATAGTCCCAGAGGCCAGACAGGACTTTATTTACCAGAATATGTTGAAAACTATCACTGCGTTTACTGTGTGTGACGCTTCTTGTTCTCATCTTTCTTTCAGTGACATCGGCCACGCGGAGTCCTACACCAAACTGTGCTGTAAGGGCTTCTGCATAGATATCCTGAAGAAACTGTCCCGCACCATCAAGTTCTCATATGACCTCTACTTAGTCACCAATGGAAAACATGGCAAGCTGGTCCGTGGTACTTGGAACGGCATGATTGGGGAGGTAAGACTGAGGGCTGAGCTATTTAAGGAAGGATAAATCCCTGAATGCAGCAGCTGGTGCAGCTGGGTTGAGTCGCTTAGTGTTCATCTACAAGGTGCTTTAAAATGTTCATCCACAGATTCAACCCAAATAAATGTAGCTTTGGGCTATGACATGCAACGATTAAATTAGAGGTAAGTGGTGTTTAGCATGCTAGCTATCACCAAATATTTGCAGTAAACTCAAAGCTGAATCACTCCAAATGAATCCTGGGGTCGAAAAGGACTTAGTATAAAACGATCTACAATATCTTTAAAAATAACTTTCTGTAGCCATGAATTTATGAAAATGTAGTCAAAATACAAAAGCACACAACAAAAGCAAAACATTACTCTGAAATAAATCAACGTTTTTTTGTGCGTTTTCCCACAAATGACATTATTAAAATACAAAATGAATTGGTCAGATGTTGGAAAAGGTTGAAAAGTGTCAGGTGTTTTACGTACAGCATTAGTTATGTTATATTGAAATGTTGATGATAAATTAGCCGTTGTCACACAGATGAAGTGATATAAGCATTTTAAAGCTGTACAGAAGGATAGTAAATCCGCTGTACACACTATAAGGATCGCCTTGTACAGTTGGGAGATGGCAGTAATGATGCACAGCATCTGGAGTGACAGCACTGCATGGCGGGGAGAAATTCTTTGATGGGTTTTGGCTTGGTCAGTGGTGTGAGGCCTTGCATGCACATATGGAGCGACGCTTTTCTTCCACACAGCGAGCCACATCAAACGCAGATGCATCTGAAAGTGAAGCACCCTGAACAGGTGTTCCTCAGGAGAGCCTTGCTGCTTGTGTTTCTGTTCCTGCAGGCGCTTTGTCAGTCTGTGTCTGTTTGTGTGTGTGTGTGTGTGTATGTACTACATTTATAAAAACATATTTCTTTCTGCATAATTCCTGCTTTTTTGGAAAAGAAAGCTTGGATCTAAACACTCCTGAGATGCTCTCTCTCTGGATGCTCGGATGATGAGACAAATATTTGTGTATTTCAGCAGACAGTCGTGATAAGAGTCATGCCGCAGCCTTACTGTCTGTTAGAGTCATGCCTTACTGTAGACAACTGCATTGCTGCACTGTGGCTTCCACGTCTAAAAAGGATTGCTCATGAAATTCAGAATTTGCTCTCATTTCAGCAACGAAGAGCTTGGCAGCTAGTCCTCCGGGACACAAGGAAGTTGTGATAAAATAAACCCATTCAGGCATATTTTACAGAATTATACAGTCACTAAAATAGTTTGGTTCAGATGCAAAATAAAAACAAGAAAAGCATGTTTTTAGACCACTGACTTTTATTAATTCCTCACTATTTTACCACAGTGTTTGACTTCCTTTCTGTGTCTTTCTTCTGTCAGGTTTTCTACAGGCGAGCTGACATGGCTATTGGCTCTCTCACTATCAACGAGGAGCGTTCGGAAATAATCGACTTCTCCGTGCCGTTTGTTGAGACGGGCATTAGTGTCATGGTAGCCCGCAGCAATGGCACAGTTTCCCCATCTGCTTTTCTTGGTGAGGAAAAAAAACAATTGCTTCTTTTAGACCCAAGAGTTAGTCAAATCCCATCATAACTTTTCTGTTGTATGATATACAGTAAGTGTCAGCCAATGTTGCTGCCATCTTCTGCCTCAACACTTTCTCCCAGGTTGGCCTACTTAAACGGGTTCTGTCTCTGCAGACGCTTCAGGAAACCTCCCATTAAGCTTTTATCCCGGCGATAACTGTATCCTACAACTAAATCCCCTTACGTGCCGCACACACACCTAAATCCCTTTTCCAAACCCCAAACAAGAAAATTCAGCACCAAATCCTGAACAGTGTAATTCTGTCTTCTCATTTTCTCATCTTGCGATCCTCCAACCACATATGGTGACCCCCATCACAGGCCGAGGTTTTGAAGCAGGACGTACAAAAGAGAACTACTTTAATCCTTCATGTTTTTTTCTTTCTCTTCTTCTCCACCTCTTCCTCTTCACCCCCATCTTCCTCCCCCTCCTCCAGAGCCCTACAGCCCAGCAGTTTGGGTCATGATGTTTGTGATGTGCCTGACCGTCGTGGCTGTGACAGTTTTTGTGTTTGAATACTTAAGTCCAGTCGGCTACAACCGCAGTCTGGTCAGCGCCAAAAGTGAGTGTTTAACCTTTTGTTTCACTACATGAGTAAAGTTCATCCTATAGATTTCAATGAATGTATTTTTTTTTCTTAATCTGGCATATTTTCCAATGTCTGCTGTTTCCTGGGAAAAAATACATCAAAACATTGCCTCTTCATAGCACTTCACTGTAAGCATGCATGCCCGCCGCTAAATCCAGCCCCGTCCGCATGTTAAGAGTTTCCTCCAGGATTTTGGGGAGAGGGCTAATCAATCCCTGAATGCAGCACTGACAGAGTGTGCCTCGTATCCGGGTCCGAAAGGTCATTTTCTTGTTTTAATTAGCATTGGTCGCCGCGCTAATCGAAGTCTGATTGATGGCGGTGGAACCCTCCGTTGCTGCACATGAGCAACAGTGGCAGAGAGCGATGGAAGCGAGGCTGAAACTGTGAAATTGTTCCGATGTTTGGTAGATCTCGGAAGGGTGTGAGGTGGCTCATGAATACTTCCACGGTGAACAGTAGACATTTCTTTGTAACAGCAAAAACGTGACCTAAAATTATCAAAAGGAAAGGTAGTGAGCCACTCAAACAGCTTTGGTTTAACATTTATATCTACTGTAATTGACCATTTTTTACCAGAAATTACGTTGGCTAAAGATGTCTCAATATTCAAGACCTTTTCTTTTGCAGATACAGCCTCTCTGATTCCCTCCTCACTCTGTTTCCTTAGCTCCTGGTGGCCCAACGTTCACCATCGGGAAGTCAGTGTGGCTGCTGTGGGGTATTGTCTTTAACAACTCGGTCCCCATTGAAAACCCGAAAGGAACGACCAGTAAGATCATGGTCCTGGTCTGGGCCTTCTTTGCTGTCATCTTCCTGGCTTCCTACACTGCCAACCTGGCTGCCTTCATGATCCAGGAGCAATATATCGACACAGTGTCTGGGCTTTCTGACAAGAAGGTAAGAGACTGAATAAAAAACACTTAGAATAATAACCTCTGCAATTATGAGGAGGGACGGTTCAGTGAAAGTTCACAGACATACAGAGAGCATGTGGAGCTGTGAGATACCATGTCTTTGTGTTTGAACCTACATCATCTCCTTTTCTCTCTGTTCATCACTCTGCATCCACTAATAAACCATGAACCGAAGAAAGACAAAAGACTCACTGAAGGCCTTCAAGATGAAGTCAAGTAAAAGGACTTTGTTGTGAAAGCCTCTGTCCTTTTCCTATCAGTGGGGAGCCCAGTAGCATGAATGACTAATCAATTACTGCCTTCTGTCAATACAGATGGTGTCTGAGTCTCCGCTTGTCCTGTCTGTCTTTCGGTCCGTATATCAATATTCCCCCTGTGCCGCCTCCATCTCCCGACTCGCTTACACTGTTAAAACAAGTTGGTGAAATGTCAAGCGCTTAAAAACAGTCAAGCCAGAGAGGAAAAAACAACACCTAGGGACTTTTTCTAATTGTGTGGCGAGCACACACACACACACACACACACACACACACACACACACACACACACACACACACACACACACACACACACACACACACACACACACACACACATACACACACACACACACACACACACACACACACACACACACACACACACACACACACACACTAAACCTAGAAGAGGAGCCTCAGAGGAGCTTTAAAAGAAAGCATTTCCTACTTCATAGAAAGTGAAAAACAACACCCCGGCAGGGATCAGCAGCGCCACCTCAGTGATCTGTGGTTGTATTAGCTGACTACAGTATATTAACTTTATGCAGATGCTTTTTGTCCTACAGCATAAAGGACTAATATAAATTACCCAGCACAACACAACCTCAGCTGCCCCTTATTTTTGAGATCCTACACGATAGAGGATTAGGCTAGTTTAGGTTGTGGGCTTGCTGGGCTCACTTCTCAGGTTTTAAGGATAAGGCATGTGTTTTTCTATATTTTCCATATAGTCAATAGACGGCATGAAAAGATGAAAATCAAGGTGTGTAACCTTCAATACTTTCCAGCTTCCCCCCAGTGACTACCTCCGGTTACAAAGCAGAACTGCGGAAAATCATTAGATGCATAAATAGATATTTTTTTAAAACAGAGACCCAATCCATAAGGGACCTGAGGACACTCAGAGCCTGATCTGAATAGACAGAAGATAATTAAATATTATTCAAAGTGCAGTCGACCCAAACAGACAACATAGGGAGGAGTTTGGGGTGGAAGGATGCAAAAACACAGGACTGGAGGCTTCAATTGGTGTGAAACCAAAAGTCAATGTTTACTTTTTTGATTTGGCTCCGTAACTAAAATAATGAATAAAACATACTTTTAAGCCAAACCGTACTCTTTTTCCTAACCAATAGTTGTGTTTTTTGTTTTGTTTCAATTTACTATATTAACCACGTATTTAGAAATGAGAATTTAAATAATTTGTCTAAAAATCTATTGATAATGCAGTTAAAAAAGCCGTGGTAGCGCGATCCCAACACAACGCAGTATTTATGTTCAATAAAGACTGACAGATATCCACTTAATTTGTTCCCCCATCACTTACATTGAATTTCCTTTTTCAAGAATTCCCTTTCCCGCCAGGAGCAGGGACAATTACAATAATATTGTCATTGTTAAAATCTTGAAGTGAGTATTGTAATAAGATAGATGTGAAAAAATAGGACTCATCCTTCTATTCTCACATCTGACGTTTGCTTAAATGTTAGGACAGCTAATTATCAAAAAACAAAAAGATGTATAGAATCTCAACTAAATCCATTAGAGTTGCAGCTGAAGAGTGATTATAGAACTCACATGCACACACCCACTCACAAACTCACAGTTTTGATTGGCCCATTCATTTTCGCACGGCTCAAAAGGTCAACGCCGCATACAAGATGAATAGATCTTTCCTGTTTACAGTCTAATTGAGCTCTAACAGACGTATTTGTGCTTCATCCTGCATTAATACGTCAGCTCGTGAAATGCAGCTTCAATCGGGTACAGATTGAGTGGATTAGGATCATCTGTTGGCAGTAAAATGATTCAAACAGATGTGTGTACTGATCAGATGTAATCAAACGGAGGTGAGCTGAACGGTGTACTGGCCATTCAAACAGCATTGAGTTTGGCTGCTGATTAAATCACCCATGGGAAAAACAATGGACTGACTCTAAAATGGATTTCATTTAACTGAGTAGTCCCTCGTCCTCTTTACTCCTCTCCAAACCATTTCTTCATTCCGGTCCCGTTTTTGCTCTTCTGTGTTTTGCTTTCTTCTTTGCTTTCCTTTTTATTCGTATTTTCTCCATTTTCTTTTTCTTTCCCCTTTCCTCCTCTCTTCCTCTTCTTCTTTCCTTTATTCATTTATCATCTTCTCCTTGCCTTCATTATATTTTCTCATCTCTTCTGATTACCTTTCCTCTTTATTTGCCTTTCTTCTTTTCTTTTTTCCTTTTTCTTCCACTCACCTCATCTTTTTCTCCTCTTCTACTTTCCTTTCCTTTCTCCTTTTTCTCCTCTTCTACTTTCCTTTCCTTTCTCCTTTTTCTCCTCTCTTATCCTTTTTCGTCTTTCGTTCTTTGCTCTCTGACTCTTTACTTATCCCTATTCTACCCTCTGTCCTTCTTCTCCTCTGTTTCCTCCCCTGTTCCTCTTGTTATGCCTTCTTTTATGTCCTCTTCTTCTTGCCCCCATCTTCCCCTATTCTGCTATCGCTCCCTTCAGTCTCTCTCCTCTCCTCTCCTTTCATTTTATCCTCACTCCCTTCTGTCTCTCCCCCCCCTTGTCCCTACCAAACTTCTTCTCTTACTTCCCTCTATTTTCGTGTCTCCTTCTCCTCATCTCTCATATCTTCTCCCCCCTTTCCTTTCCTCTCATCCCGTGTCTTCCTACAGTTCCAGAAACCACATGAGCATTATCCTCCTTTTCGCTTTGGGACGGTCCCGAACGGGAGCACAGAGAGGAACATCCGCAGCAACTACCCCGACATGCACATGCACATGATGAAATACAACCAGAAGGGGGTGGAAGAAGCTCTAGAAAGCCTGAAAACTGGGTACAGTTTTACTTACTTTTGAACTTTGTTACACAATTAAGATAAGAGGCTATTTTTAAATGACCCTCCTGCTAGGGAAGATCTGAGACACATATCACAAGTCATTATGATAATCATTTGGGTGACGCAACAGAGATTTGATGTCCTTTGTGATGTAGCATTTATTTGTGAACAGGCCGATTTGATGGGTGTATTTTTAGATGAAAAGAAATCAAGCCTAGTGCAGTTTACTTTGTATAAAAAAAGAGCTGTCAAACATGAAATCTTCACTTATAACCAGTTGAAAACATTTGAAGTTATTTGAACCATATTGAGCATTAAACATTTTGTACACTCAGTAAAACCTCTCGCATTCATGGTCCCCAGAGCATAGGTATACACCATTTGTATTGAATGGTTTGAGTATAAAACCACTAATACTGAAGACTTCTTTAGGACAGACATACAAATCTAACATGTGTGTAAGAAACTATTACACTTTTTAGGAGCTAAACCTTTTCTCAGATAAAGACGTGTTATTGTGATGCAGGAAACTGGACGCTTTCATCTACGACGCTGCCGTTTTGAACTACATGGCCGGGAAGGACGAGGGCTGCAAGCTGGTGACCATCGGCAGCGGGAAAGTATTTGCCACCACAGGATACGGCATCGCTCTGCAGAAGGACTCCCGCTGGAAACGTCTTATTGACCTGGCTCTGCTGCAGTTCCTTGGAGACGGTGATCCATACCTTACAATATATAATACACAATCCTTGACTGAACACACTCTCTGAACACACTGTACACTTTGCAGTATTTTATCTGTTTGTGTTGTTCTTCTCTGGCTGACACTCTGTATGTGATCTGTTGAACTGGCTTCAGTCCAGTTCAGCGTTTCCTGTGTCAGCAGGGAAGTGGGCTTACAGGGAAGAGTTAATATCCTGGAGAACAGCAGGGAGAGTTAGAGATACGATTATCTCCATTACACACAAACACACCCGTTTGCTTCCTACCTATATATACACAAACACGCTCACCATGAGGGTGGAATTAATATCCTCCGCTCCTCTGGGAGCTTAAGAGCACCCCACACACTCTTGCCGAGCTTTCAGGGATGATTTAAGAAAAGGTGTCTTGATGATCACCATATGCTGACTGAGAGGGAAAATAGGCCTTGCTCCCTGAATGCCGCTGTGGAGAACGCAGCTCAAGAGGTGGCCACCTGTTCAGAGGGCTGGAGGAATAGCTTATGGGGCAATGAAAGCTTGAGGAAATGGTGTTCAAGTGCTGTAAATTATTCTCATTTAAAATGTGCTTTGTTTGTGTGTTGGGATTCCTCTACACTTCATTGTAGTGTGCAGCCAGAAAGACCCTTTTCAAGTACAAATTATATATGTTTTTGCAATCATTTTATACACAATTCCCCAAATGGCAGAATATGGATCAGTCAGGTTGATAATGTTGAAGTACTGACTTTTAGCTTTAGTTTGAGGGTTATTGCATTATTGGACTTGTAGGTCATTTTGTGCAGTTTGTGTACAGTTGAAGTCCCGCAGTGTTCTGACAATGGAGCAGGAAAAAGAGCAGAACTGAATGTGTCTTATCTGCCCAAGTCTCGCCAATTTTGTCACCTGACCTCATGGAAGGTAGTGAAGCAAAAGCGTTCCTATCATCAGACAATTGAATACTGTTGTATGAATGATTTAGTTTGAAAGAAAAAACACTGAACATGGTCGATACATCAGTTTTCCCTATTACATAGGCCCATGTGCATATTTTTTGATATTTTCTGTGTTTCTAAGTCATACTTATGACTTGGATGTTGATATGGGGGATACCAGGGTTGGATCAACACAGAAAAAAAATAGAAAAAACAAATAAGAAGATGGCTGCCACTCAAGCCACTACAAGGATTTTAGCCCCCGATATGAAATAATACCCAATATTACCCATGATCTTCACGATATTCATCTTGATTGTAAGCTATCATATATCTTACTCCTTATGACTCTGACCAGTCATCTCATATACTTTTTCTTCTCCCCCCTCTACTCTTATAAACCTACTTCCCTCCAGGAGACACGCAGCGCTTGGAGACGGTGTGGTTGTCGGGCATCTGTCAGAACGAGAAGAACGAAGTGATGAGCAGCAAGCTGGACATTGACAACATGGCGGGAGTCTTCTACATGCTGCTCGTGGCCATGGGCCTCAGCATGCTGGTCTTTGCCTGGGAACACTTGCTCTACTGGAAACTGAGACACTCCCTCCGCAAGTCTCGCAAACTTGACTACATGTTGGCCATCAGTAGGGTGAGATATGCAAATAAGTCATTTGATTGATAAGATTTAGTTTTCTCCCTTGGGTAGCTTGTCGTCTTATGGAGTACCGGTTGGTTTGATTTTGAGTGCTTGGTCATGGGGAGAAATGACTGATTACTGATTCCTAAAGTGGTTATTTAGTTTGTGAAAAGCGTATTGGCTGGCTGAAATTGGATTGGTTAAGTAACAGCTCTGTTGAGTGATTGAAAGATTGGCTGGTTGATTATTTTTTACTGTTAAGTGGTTGCTTGTTTGCAGTGATATGTTGTTTTAAATTAAGTGGATTTTATGTGATGATGAATAAGTGCAAATGTATGTGTATTTGCATGTCATTACATTGTATCATTAGCAGGCCTTGTTAAAATATTAGCTAAAATATCACTGCATCGTTATTAAAAATAAGAGGGGAGAGGAGAGATAAATGGTACAGAAAAGAAGCACTAATTCTGGTGTTTACTCTTAGCATTTAACTCAAATTGCTCAATGTTAATTTGCAATTAGCCTTAATCAGTGCCCGGTTTGTTGATGCCGTTGTTTGGGACTGTGGCCATTGAGGCATAAAAAGCTCTGACTGAAGATGCAGCCAGGGAAATGTCTACGGAAACCAGCCTCTGTGCTCCTTTACTGTGTAATTACACTATTGTGCCTGGATCGGGGATTTATCAGATTAACTGCCAAATGACTATCTGATCATTAATCCGTGCGGGGTGGCCCCAAGGGCCAAATTCAATTTGTCTCTTTCAGGATCTCCCAGCCAACTGTAAGCAGAGAGCAGTCATGGGATTTGGATCTGTGTTTGTCTATGCTGTTATAGGTGGTGTGTGTGTGTGTGTGTGTGTGTGTGTGTGTGTGTGTGTGTGTGTGTGTGTGTGTGTGTGTGTGTGTGTGTGTGTGTGTGTGTGTGTGTGTGTGTGTGTGTGAAGCAATCCCCTCAGCTTAAACTGTTTTTCTTTGACTCCCGGGAGAATGCATAATACATTTGTGACTAAGTGCCTCAGTGATGAAATGAGATATTAATGAAATCAGTTTTTTATTAAACTGCTAGTGGGGTTTTTATTAGTTAGGAGGTGGAACGTAACTTTGAAACGCACAAATTGGTTGAAATTTATTCTGTGAAATTGTCCCCTGAGGAGTGCTAGGTTGATTCGAGGTTAAACTGTTTGTAGCTAACTATTGATTTAATTCCAAATAATAAGGGGATTTATACTCTACTTCTTTTTCTCTTGTCTGTTTTCCACCTCTTGTTCCATCCTCTTTCTTTCTTTATCATTCTGTTTCGTCTCTCAGGGTATTTATAGTTGTTTCAAGGGAGTAGAGGAACCTGGGCGTTCATCTGGTTTGGCCAAACCTGACCTAACCTCCAACTACGCTCAACAAAACATGCTTAAGATGCTTCGCACTGCCAAGGACCTGGTCTCCACTGCCAATGTTGAGACGTCTCTGGACCACGCCACCAAGACCATAGAGCATTTGAGTCGTCATGGCGGCAGCTTGCCTGTTCGTATTCCACAAGTCGCCACGGAGACTGTACCAGGAGGATTTGCCTATATTACGGAGAATCACTGCCCACTAACCCCACCTTTGACCGCTGTTACCTCTCTGAAACTCCAGAGGGGTGTGACCAGGCCAACGCCACTACGCTACACGCTCCCAACTCGCTCTTCTTCATGTCTGTATGACCGGCCACTTCCTGTGTCCAGCCTCAGTAGCCCCCATCTGGCTATGGGTGAACCACTCCCTCATCAGCACCCACACCACTACCAGACCACAGGTAGACTCTATGTAGACCCCCATCCTCACTCACCCTTCATCCCCTACAATGATCTCCAACTACCTGACATCTATGCATCTCACCCGGTCTCCACGCATCAAAACCAGCAAGTCCATGCGGGCTTCTCCAGACGGAAAAGAAGATCTAAAAGTTTCCAGTGTGAGGATGGGAATGTAGAGGGGAGAAAACACAGGGACCAGGAAAAGAGCAACATAAGCCCCGTCTATCTGAGTGAGCTCAAAGCCAACCACCTCCAAGAAAACCACATCTCCGCCCCCAGCGTTGACTGCATCTACTCAGAGGAGGTGAAGTGTCCGCGGGTAGAGAACTACGGCTCCTGGCCCCCGGAGGACATGGTGCTCAGAGGTAGACGAAGGCACCGCCGCCCCTCATTCCTTAAAGCAACGTGGGGCAGCGAGCAGATGCGTCAGATGGAGGAATCCCTGTCATCCCTGTCCAGCCAATCGCAGTCTGCCCTGCCGGACCTGTTCCCATGCATGCTTCCTCAGACCGCACCTGCAAAGCCCTACAACCCTGCCCAACTTCGAAACAACCTGTGCCTCCCACGGAACCAGGCCTACCTCCACATAAGGGAGGACCATAGGAGGCCTAATGGGCGTAAGGGCCAGAGGCTGCGCTACTCCCACTCCGCCCACCTCCCGACATACGGAGAGGCAGTGCGACATGGCAGTGGTTTAGGGCGGGGGATGGTACGCAGAGCCACCAGCTTGCTTAGCAGACAATATGCCCACTACCTGAACTCATACCCTGGACTACCGCTCTACCACGGCCCCCTAGACCTTCAGCACCACAGCCAGGCCTCCAGCAGCCCAGTGTGCCAGCTGCTGACTTGTGGTGATGGGAGATGTGGAAGCCAGCGGGCTCTGCTGTACCAGGACAGTCTATACGGAGCCTATGGCATCTATCAGGGATCCCAGACTGGATCAGAGGCCCTAGCAGGTCAGCGAGCAGGGGGTCAGCCTGCGGGGAGCCCCTGCGTACTTCGTCCTTGGCGGCGGGTTTCCAGTCTTGAGTCTGAGGTCTAATGGGAAACCAAAAGAACCTTAGAAGATGGATACTGTGGAATATCAGAGAACAGGACTCTTAAAGATGGCCACTGTTGAGAGGGGGAAGTGCTAAGATATATGAAAAGTGGAAAAGTTATAACTTGAAGTAATTGTTGATTTTTTATGTGACTTTGTGTGGTAAAGAATAGAAGTTTGGGTCAGCAGATTTTACAGATGTTTAGGACTTTTTTGATGTATACTACAATAAGATAAGAAAACTGCACAGTACCAATTTAACCTTGAGACAGTTGTGTAAAGCTGTGGGTGGGCAGGTTTTACGTACTTGCTACTTTCCTACAATGCTTGTGTTTTCTGTGCTTCAATGTGCACTAAGATTTACAACAGTCCAGGGTGTTGGCGCATGGTTAATCTATAACCAGAGTTTTCATGCCATGTGTATGTTGTACATATTTTATTGTGGGTGGTTGGGATTCAGTCTTGGTTGTTGTTAAGTAGATTAACTGTTTACAACAAGGGTGAAATAGTGAAGGGAATAAGGGATTGTGATTGTGAATACCGCCACCAAAAACAAGCAGCCACTGTAGCAAAACATTGTGAAGATGAACATGTGAAGAGTTTAATTCCAAAATAACACATTAAGGAAACAAAAACTTGACAAAGACACGGGAAAACCGTAGTTTTCTAGAATTCATTTATTTTTGAGTCATCTGTTAACATTTCAGGTGACTTCTTAAAATATGTATAATATTATGGAGCTAAACCCTTCTTCAAGTCGTCATATATAGGGAATAATGAGAGGTAGCAGTGACTTTGTGAAAGCAGTCCATATGAACACAATCTGTAAAATGATGAAGGTATTGGGAAAGCACTGACCAGCACTTGGTGTGTTAAACCATGGATTTGTGTTCCTCACTGAATTTCAGTAGGAGGCTGCAGTACAGCACAACATCACAAAGGGCCTCACACTCAAAATAAATCATTTAAATAATATATCAATATAGAGAAGTCTTATTTGAGACTGGTTAGTGTCATATTCATGTATTCTACATATGATAGGAATTTATTGTCACTCTTTAAACATTTCTAATCACATTTTAGCACAATTTTCATTTTTGTAAGGTTATTGCCGATTTACTTTAATATTTGTCATCACTGTATTAACTCTATCAGTTGGCCTATATTACGATTTTCATCTTTTTCTCATTTCCACTCTTTTATATTCCCCTGTCATCCTTGTTTTTCCCAACCCCTCTTACTTTTAAATGATCAGATTTGAATGAGGTAATGAAAGCTATTCTAGTATCTATATTACCTAGCTCCCTCACCCTGTAATGAATCACTCAGACCAATTAAAGAGCCTTTTTGGATGAACATGCACATGTGCCTCTTCTTTGTGGAGCCTTTATCTTTTGGTCTATACCTACTTTGTAGAGATACATATTACTTTAAGAAAACTCATAGTCTTAAAGCAACAGTCCGACGCTTTGGGAAAAACATGTATTTACTTTTTAGATGGGAACAATTGTTACCACCCCAATGTCTGTGTTGTAATTTTGAAGCTACAGCTAGTTAACAGATGGAAGTCTTTGTGTGGGACTTTTGTACAGATGAAACACACTTGATACACTGTTAAAGGTAGGGTAGGTAAGTTTGAGAAACCGGCTCGAGATCGCTAGAATTTGAAAATACACAACCGGAGAAAATCTGCCACTTCCTTACAGAGGCCCTCCTCCAACACACACGAACGCGCACATGACCAATGAGGGCACGAGATAAGTCTGTGCACAGATGGAAGGCTGACAGGCAGGTAGGCCATCCAGTTATTTTAGCCGGGCCGGCTAAAATGATTGGTCGTACTTTTTACAGTACTACGGCTTCCACAGATTAATTTTTTTTATGGATTTTTTGTCAAAGCACTTAAGATATTCATTGCTATCGGGATGTTAAGAGCATTCCATGGAATATAACAAAAAGTGTATCTCGAGCTGGTCTCTCAAACTTACCTACCCTACCTTTAATGTGCTAGAAGGTGAATTTTAGGCAGAGCGAGCCTAACTGTTTCCCCCTTGTTTCCAGTCTTTATGCTAAGCTAAGCTAACCCTAACGATCTTTTGTCTGCAGCTTTTTATTTACCACACAGTTGTGAGGGGTATGGATCTTCTTGGATTGAAGAGATGGATGGAAATCATAAAGTGGCACAGTACTTGAAAATGATGGTCTGGATGATGATCAAAGCCCTCTTCTCCAGTCTCGTCATATGGAGGTCAGTCATCTGCTGCAGCATCCTGGAGGAATATGCTTCTGGGGTTTGGTTCACATGTCAGCTGGCGACTGACAGAAAAAAGAGATTGCACCAAGTGGTGAAAGTGTTATTCTTTTACTTGAAATCTTTTGAACTTTTAACAAGATTTCTGTCAGGCTTGTTGAACCTGACAGAGCAGCAGTGAGGACGTATCCTTAAACTTCCGTCAGCGCTCGCCTGAAGCAAGTTTAAGGAAAGATAAGCTACTATTCCAAGGTGACCTGTTGCCATGGCAATTACTCTCAATCTCTGTATGCTGTTGTCATGACGAGATAAGACTCCATTCAATAGGCCAGATGAGTAATGTCGGAGAGTCCAAACATTGAGCGCTTAGATTTTTCCATTACTCTCTGCTTTGTTACTGGAGCATTGCCTTAGATTGGATCCTAATATTAATTTAATCCTCCGCTGCTACTGATCCTATATTTTATTTTAGTTCAAGGTAATTGGACTTATTTTCATCCCTGAAGAGCAGAAAGGGGCTCAGCATGTCTTGGTTATCAAGACATCATTGTTGGCCCAACATACAGCCCAGATATACCCTGCCTGGAACAAGTGGATTTTGTATCTTTTTGTGGATGGCAGGAAGGAATGTATGGTAAAAAAGGGACGGTCTCAGTCTACCCTACAAAGCACATTTATATCGAGTAAAATGGGTCAACACTATTGACATCTTCTGCTTTTAGTGGTGAGAAACATAGACTGAACTGTTATACAAATGAAACAGTTCTGAATATTTTTAAACCTGCTATTTATAGAGGTAAGATTAAATATAACAAACTCCTCTAACATTGTAACAGGGTAAAGGAAAGTGACATAACACCCAACTTCATATTTTCAGAACTGATTGGTCTTTTAAAATAACCACACACTCATATTCAAAGATGAAATGAATGCACTATGTATATCAAGAGCTAAAGGTAAAGACAAAATGAGACCCTATTTATAAATAACTTACCAACAGAAAGAATGACTTGGTTTATTGTGAGCTCCCTTGAGCACTTCTGTAAGTATTTCCTTACAACCACAACCATACCCTGTATGCACACAGTATTTAAACAGGCTATAATATGAAGCAGTACAAATGATGACAGTCGAGGTTGAAGGAATTCTGCATGTTTAATATATATGTTTCATTGTCATAATGACAAGAAAATAAAGTATTTCCATGTGGCACCTGGAAGAGGATGCATTCATGAACTGTGGTTTCCCCCTCTATTACATACTAATCATCCTGTGGAGCTTATCCCTGCTGCTCCAGGTTAGAAGAGGAAGTCATTCATTTTTACAGCCATTAGACTGGAACCACTGTCTACAGCTGGGTCTTTATGTCCAGCTGTCACATGTATCTATAATATGTCTGTGTTTTAAATTCATGAACATTCCTATTATAAGTGTTTATTTATGATTGATAAATCCTGCTATTCCAGCCATTCATGAGGCAACCGTCGACGTTGCCAAGACTGAAATATCTTAAAGGTCCCTTATTATACTGTTTTTCATCAATATATTATATTTCTCAGATATATACAAAACATGTCTCTGAAGTGTTTGGCTCGAAATACCAAACAGATCTTGCATTGTAGCATCCCATAATCCCCTCTGTTTCAGCCCTGTTTCAAAAGTGCTGATTCTCTGACTTTTACTTTAGATGAAAATAAGGTGCCACTCCCAACACCCCTCTGCAAGATATTTGGTTAAAAAAAACACAATGGTGCTCTAGGAGGAGATTCAGGTGATAAGGTGGGGGGTTTTAACTTGGTTGGTGATTGGCTAATGGTTACAGAAGCCAAAAAATCGTTATGACATCATAAAGTGTTTCAAGGGTTTTTATATAAATGGATCAGGACAAAAAGTGAGGGAATCTTTTTCCCCGAAACGTTCAGAATCTCTTTACACAGAGGGGACACATGTTTAAGTATAAAAGACATGAAAAAGTGGATTTTGCATAATATGTGACCTTTAAGGTATTACTGCCATTCATTGTCCCCAAAAAACACGAATGAAGTTCCTTTCACACATGCAGTCTATCCCTAAAATGTGCAGAGACATTTCCAACATAGTGTCACAAGTGAATGGGAGAAGGAGATATTAAAGTAAACTGTACATAAATATCCAACTACAAGACATACAGTAGTTACATTTCAGGGAGATGGCTTGACAGCAGTTTTGTGAATAAAAGCAGTTACATTGCAGCGACAACAAGTGAAGTGTTATGCTCGTGCAACAAGACTATGCTGATGACATATTTGATATTTTCTGAGATTTGTGACAAACCAAGATCTGAGTTTTTCAATATACGATACTATTATGTGTTTTTTTTTGTTATGTGATATTTTTGACATTCTATACTATGCATTTCAGCAGATTATACTATACATATTTTCTAACAATTTCAAAATACTATAAATGTCCTTATATTTGATATTTTTGATATACTATACTATGTTGTTTTTTAATGATATTTTAAACATATTGTACTGTGTCTTTTTTTAAATATTTTCAGGATGAAATCCTATGTTATTTGTTATATGTATAAGTATCTTCTACATGCTATAATATATTTAATATATTTGTTATTTAATTTATAATATCATTTATATTTGTTCCTGATATTTTTGACATACTATACTATTTTTTTCACTGAAATGTTCGACCTACTATACAATGTCTATTGTTCTGATGTTTTACACATACAATACCATGTTGTTAATATTTTCACGTTTTTGGACATAATATACCATGCTGTTTTTTCCTAAACTTCTGACAAATGTTTTTATTTTGGATATTTTTCTACACAGTATACATTGACATTTTTTCTCATATTTGGTGCAAATATTTTTGCCCCCAGTGGCCTACAAGCCAGTGGCCTCCTAAGCCAGGGATTGTGGGTTCAAGTCCAATCTGAGGTGATTGCTTTGTATAACTGTGATGCAGGGTTTTGATACGTTTGTCCTAGTCAGAGGTTTGAACTCAAACCCTTCAGTAAAATGTACCTTGTGCAAGAGGACACGTTCTCCCATACGCATGTCTATGGTATTTCAGGGACTTTACCATGATGTTTCTCCTAAACATTTCACAAATGTAGATTTTATTTTGGATATTTTTCTGCAAAGTATACATTGGCGTTGTTTGTCATATTTGGTGCAAATATTTTTGGCCCCAGTGGCCTAATGGACAAGGCACTGGCCTCCGAAGCCAGGGATTGTGGGTTCGAGTCCCATCTGGGGTGATTGCTTTGTATAACTGTGATGAAGGGTTTAATGCGTTTCACCTTGTCAATGGTTTGAACTCACACCCTTCATGAAAAGTGGCCTTCTGCAAGATGACACTTTCTCCCATAGGCATGTCTATTGTATTGCCTGGTTTTTACCATGATATTTCTCCTAGACTTTTGACATATGTAGTTTTTATTTGGGATATTTTTCTACAAAGTATACATTGTCCTTTTTCTCATATTTGGATCAGATATCTTTGCCCCAGTGGCCTAATGGACAAGCCAGTGGCCTCATAAGCCAGGGATTGTGGGTTCGAGTCCCATCTGGGGTGATTGCTTTGTATAACTGTGATGCAAGGGTTTAATAAGTGCCAGCTACTCAGAGGTTTTAAAGCACACCCTTCAGTAAAAGTGACCTTGTGCAAGAGGATACATTCTCCAATAGGAACATCTATGTTATCACATGGAATATACCATGATGTTTCTCCTAAACCTTCCAGGAATGTAGATTTTATTTCGGATATTTCTCTACACAGTATACATCGTCGTTTTTTGTCATATTTGGTGCAAATATTTTTCCCCCAGTGGCCTAATGGACAAGGCACTGGCCTCCTAAGCCAGGGATTGTGGGTTCAAGTCCCATCTGGGGTGATTGCTTTGTATAACTGTGATGAAGGGTTTAGTGCGTTTCACATTGGGTCCTTCTCAGGTCGATTAAATGGAATCCTTCCGTCCCTCACTTGTGTCGTTTCCCTGCGTTTAGTCCCTCCCACCAGGGAAGCATGGAGAGACGCAAGGAAACCACGAGAAGCAGGGAAATGAGTTTTAAGAGCAATGGGACGTCCTTTCCTCCGGAGCGTCACGTGAAGCGACGTCCGTTTGTGATGACGCCGCACAGCTGTTCGTCTGACAGCAGCTCTGTCCCCGTTATTTTCACAAACACCCCCGCCTCTGTTAGTACACATTTACTGACACAAACATTTGTATCATCTGTTGTAGACCCAAATACATCAAATCAAATAAGAACTCATTCTCAAAAAAGATAAACGCCATTCTTAAAATGTATAAACGAACAATAGTTGGATTAATATTGATTAGAGTGCACAATAGAAATAAAATAATTCAGAGAAGAAAAAGAGATATGTTATCTATCAAAACCCAGTTAGATTAACATTCATTAATCATTGGATTGCACACTTTGTTTGTGTGGATATGTAGCAAATTAACATGTTAAATAGCACTTAATGACTGACTGAATGGAAATGACAATAAATGAAAATGTAAAACGAAAAAGCGATCATGAAAATGTTTCCAATAAATGAATAAAATAATTTTTGACCACTTTGTTGTTCAGATTTATCACATATTTGTAACTGAATGATGCATTCATTGAAACAAAACACAGTATAAACTGAGGAGTGAGTCCCGTGAGTTTCATGTGTTTTCTTCACTCCGCTGGGAAACTGCTCTCATGTCAAGAAGCATAAGATCAGTGCATGCGCTGCATCGTCCAATCAGTGAGCGATACACAGTAAGGGGGCGGGGAGAGTATCTGAGGATTTCACCGGAGGATGGTCTGGTGGTTCCTCGGTTATCGCTCCTCCATTATCGCTCCTCGCTCCTCGCTCCTCGGTCCTCCGGCAGAAATAAGAGCCATGGGACGCTACTCAAGATGGCGCAGACAAATAAACTTCCGGTGATACCGAGGACCGAGGACCGAGGAAATGAAAATAGTCGACCTGAGAAGGACCCATTGTCAATGGTTTGAACTCACACCCTTCATGAAAAATGGCCTTCTGCAAGAGGACACGTTCTCCCATAGGCATGTCTATTGTATTGCCGGGTTTTTACCATGATGTTTCTCCTAGACTTTTGACATATGTAGATTTATTTTGGATATTTTTCTACTCAGTATACATGGTCGTTTTTTGTCATATTTGTTGAAAAGAATTTGGCCCCAGTGGCCTAATGGACAAGGCACTGGCCTCCTAAGCCAGGGATTGTGGGTTCGAGTCCCATCTGGGGTGATTGCTTTGTATAACTGTGATGCAGGGGTTTAATAAGTGCCAGCTAATCAGAGGTTTTAAAGCACACCCTTCAGTTAAAGTGACCTTGTGCAAGAGGATATATTCTCCAATAGGAACATCTATGTTATCGCATGGAATATACCATGATGTTTCTCCTAAACCTTTCAGGAATGTAGATTTTATTTCGGATATTTCTCTACACAGTATACATCGTCGTTTTTCGTCATATTTGGTGCAAATATTTTTGCCCCAGTGGCCTAATGGACAAGGCACTGGCCTCCTAAGCCAGGGATTGTGGGGTTCGAGTCCCATCTGGGGTGATTGCTTTGTATAACTGTGATGAAGGGTTTAATGCGTTTCACCTTGTCAATGGTTTGAACTCACACCCTTCATGAAAAGTGGCCTTCTGCAAGAGGACACGTTCTCCCATAGGCATGTCTATGGTATTTCAGGGATTATACCATGATGTTTCTCCTAAACTTTTGAAATATGTAGTTTTTATTTTGGATATTTTTCTACACAGTATACATTGTCGTTTTTTGTCATATTTAGTGCAAATATCTTTGCCCCAGTGGCCTAATGGACAAGGCACTGGCCTCCTAAACCAGGGATTGTGCGTTCGAGTCCCATCTGGGGTGATTGCTTTGTATAACTGTGATGCAGGGGTTTAATAAGTGCCAGCTACTCAGAGGTTTTAAAGCACACCCTTCAGTTAAAGTGACCTTGTGCAAGAGGATACATTCTCCAATAGGAACATCTATGTTATCGCATGGAATATACCATGATGTTTCTCCTAAACTTTTCACGAATGTAGCTTTTATTTTGGATATTTTTCTACACAGTATACATTGTCGTTTTTTGTCATATTTGGTGCAAATGTTTTTGCCCCAGTGGCCTAATGGACAAGGCACTGGCCTCCTAAGCCAGGGATTGTGGGTTCGAGTCCCATCTGGGGTGATTGCTTTGTATAACTGTGATGCAGGGGTTTAATAAGTGCCAGCTACTCAGAGGTTTTAAAGCACACCCTTCAGTTAAAGTGACATTGTGCAAGAGGATACATTCTACAATAGGAACATCTATGTTTTGCATTAATTATTCCATAATTTGGTATCCTAAACTTTTGAAATATGTAGTCTTTATTTTGGATATTTTTCTACACAGTATACATTGTCGTTTTTTGTCATATTTAGTGCAAATATTTTGCCCCAGTGGCCTAATGGACAAGGCACTGGCCTCCTAAGCCAGGGATTGTGCGTTCGAGTCCCATCTGGGGTGATTGCTTTGTATAACTGTGATGCAGGGGTTTAATAAGTGCCAGCTACTCAGAGGTTTTAAAGCACACCCTTCAGTTAAAGTGACCTTATGCAAGAGGATACATTCTCCAATAGGAACATCTATGTTATCGCATGGATTATACAGGAGCCTCATCTCAATACCCCTCCTTTCCCTCACTCCCGTCCCTTCCTTGCGTCTTAGCTCCGCCTCCGTAAGATGCGAGCGAGAGACACGAGGAGGTGACGCGAGGACAGAGGAGTCCTCAGGTATTAATTGGGATGTCCTCGTTCACTCAAACGTCACTCTTAAACGACGTCTGTTAATGATGACATGTGCACAGCTGTATCCCCTCTCATCGGGTTTAACTGAATAACCCTTTAGAACCGGCCCATTTGTTGTTAAATATGTATTTAAATGATGAATCTTTCTCTTGTTAGTCAAGGAATTCAATGTATGATTGTTGGTCCTGCTTTTGTGTTCCGTTGTGGTGTAAAATGTACATTTCAATACAATTATAATTATAATAATGTGAAAGCCTTTACTCTGAACATGTGTGTCCTGTAGATCCCCACATTCACCACAAACCCACATTCAGGACTGCATTTTAAATAATTTAACTTCTCAATATTTTAACACAAAACAAAACAAATAATTGTTATTTATCAAGATCTAGCTTTTATACGCGAGTAGGGAAAACACTTCCGCGTAGTCTGCTCTCGTGTATCCTCCCTTTTGTCTCCTCCCGCACCCCTCCTCCTCCCTCACTCCTCCTCGACTCCTCCGTGTGCATTTCAGCTATTGGGACGTCCTTCAACATGGCGTGTCTTGATCGATTTCCGGGTCAAGTCCCGGAGGACGGGGAGAGAGGAGTCGAGGAGGGGTATTGAGACGAGCCTCATGATGTTTCTCCTAAACCTTTCAAGAATGTAGATTTTATTTCGGATATTTCTCTACTCAGTATACATCGTCGTTTTTTGTCATATTTGGTGCAAATATTTTGGCCCCAGTGGCCTAATGGACAAGGCACTGGCCTCCTAAGCCAGGGATTGTGGGTTCGAGTCCCATCTGGGGTGATTGCTTTGTATAACTGTGATGAATGGTTTAATGCGTTTCACCTTGTAAATGGTTTGAACTCACACCCTTCATGAAAAGTGGCCTTCTGCAAGAGGACACTTTCTCCCATAGGCATGTCTATTGTATTGCCGGGTTTTTACCATGATGTTTCTCCTAGACTTTTGACATATGTAGATTATATTTTGGATATTTTTCTACAAAGTATACATTGGCGTTGTTTGTCATATTTGGTGCAAATATTTTGGCCCCAGTGGCCTTATGGACAAGGCACTGGCCTCCTAAGCCAGGGATTGTGGGTTCGAGTCCCATCTGGGGTGATTGCTTTGTATAACTGTGATGCAGGGGTTTAATAAGTGCCAGCTACTCAGAGGTTTTAAAGCACACCCTTCAGTTAAAGTGACCTTGTGCAAGAGGATACATTCTCCAATAGGAACATCTATGTTATCGCATGGAATATCTTTTTTTATTTTTTTTTTTATTTAACCAGATAAAAACATTGAGATAAAATCTCATTTTCAATGCTGACCTGGCCAAGAGGGCAGCAACGTTACACATAACAAATAACACAAACATATAAAATACAGAGAACATAACAAAGAAAACAAAAGACGAAAAAGCAGTCACTACATTGTGCACATTAGGACAATAAAAAAAAGTACACTACTTGTTACTGCAAGAGCAGCTGGTGGTGAGGACTTCAGACAACTTCAATTTAAAACATGAAATAGAGACAAGTGCCCTCAGTTTAAGGCGTGATTGAAGGTCATTCCAAGACCAAGGACCATAATAAGAAAGACTCCTTTTTCCAGCCTCAGTCCGTACAGTAGGTACCTGGAACCGTATCCAGGCACTGGATCTGAGGTTGTAAGAGTCACAAACTGGGGCAAATCTGACACATATGTAGAGTGGAAGCTTACCTAAAATGGCTTTATCCATTAATAAAAACCAGTGCTGCATCCTACGCATAGTAAGTGAGGACCATCCAGTTAGGCTATACATTGTGCAATGATGAGTCCTATAGGGTGCATTTGATATATAACGCAGTGCAGCATGGTAAAGTGGGTCAAGTTTGGCCAAAACAGTGGGACAGGCAAATCTATAAATGGTATCACCGTAGTCCAGCTGGGACAGGAATAAGCCAGAGACCAACCTTTTACGGGATGAAATTGAAAAACAACATTTAAATCTGAAAAGGAAGCCAAGAGTGAATTTCAATTTCTTTGTTAAAACTTCAATATGGTGTTTAAAGTTCAGATTACTGTCCAACCAAAAGCCCAGATATTTGTAGGTATCAACAAACTCAACAGAAACGCCATCAAGGGTGTCAATGGAGAGGCAAGAGGAGGACGCTGACTTGGGAGCAAAAAGCATTGCTTTGGTTTTCTTACTGTTCAATAGCAGTTTAGAATCAAGAAGCGCATGCTGCAGCGTAATAAAATCTGATTTTAAATTGGAAACGGCCATATCCAGAGAAGGAGCACACGAGTATACAATAGTGTCATCAGCATACATATGATAGGTAGAAAATTGCATCTGATTACAAATATTGTTTACATATAATAAAAAGAGCAAGGGCCCCAAGATAGAGCCCTGTGGAACTCCCTTCTCCAAGGTGACAGGGTCAGAGACAGTACTACCCAACCTGACGCATTGAGTACGGTCGGTTAGATAACTCTGAAACCAGCAAATGGCATTGTGACCGAAACGAGATACCAACATAACATTAGACATAATGTGGTGATCTACAGTGTCAAATGCTTTGGCTAGGTCAATAAACAATGCAACACAAACTGATTTCTTATCCAAAGCAGCCTTAATATCGTCTAAGACTTTCAGACTGGCAGTCACAGTACTGTGCTTTGATCTGAATCCAGATTGCATAGGGTTAAGGATGTTGTGTGAATTTAAAAAAAGTTTTAGCTGAGTAGAAACAAGGGACTCAAGAATCTTTGATAACACAGAAAGATTTGAGATAGGACGATAGTTATTCAACTCCGTGGGATCACCAGCTTTCAAGAGGGGCGATACCAGAGCTTGCTTCCACACAGCTGGCAGTGTGTGAGTGGACAGGGAGAGATTAAAAATATCAGTTACTGGTTGTGCTATCATCTGAGCTGCAATTTTTAAAAAGAACGGGTCGAGGCCGTCAGGCCCGGCAGACTTTTTAGGATCAATCGAGTGCAAACCCTGTAAGACTTCAGAGACCGAGAAATAAGCGAAATCAAAAACAGGGGAGTTCAACTCTTGACTATGGCTGTGAGTACGACCATTTAGAGAGTCATGACTTTGCTCATCAAAAATGTGACCAGCCTTTTTGAAGTGAGCATTAAAGGCATTAGACATACCATCTGAATCTGAAATAAAAGAATCACTGACCTTCAGTTTTTGTGGGAAACTAGAAACCTTCTTGTTCTGAAGTGATTTAATTGTTTTCCAGAATTTAGGAATGGTCATTAAAACAATCAGTGGTTAAGCTCAGATAGTAATCAGCTTTAGCTTTTTTAATAAGGGCAGAACATTTATTTCTGAGGACACGAAAAAGAAGCCAGTCATCACTAGTGTTAGACTTTCTAGCTAAGGACCATTGCTTATTTCGATCATGAATGAGATCAGATAGTTCTCTAGTAGACCATGGAGTGTTCCTATTCTTAACTCTGAATTTTCTAAGGGGGGCATGTCTATTAATAATCGATAAAAAGTGATCAATAAAAAATTGGACGGCAACATCAACAGATGGAATTAACGCTGTGAAGTGCCATTTAACCTCCGCCAGATCGTGTAGAAAAGCCTGCTCAGAGAAGTGTTTGAAGCAGCGCCTGAGCACAATAAGGCCCTTGGCTTTGGGCAACTTAGTGCTCCTAACGCAAGCGATAGTGCAATGGTCACTGATATCATTAGGAAAAACACCAACAGACACATACTTATGAGCTGCATTTGTTAGAATGACATCTATAAGGGTATCGTTATTGGGTTTGGCAGGGTTTATTCTAGTGGGACTATCAATAAGCTGAGTTAAATTCAAAGAATCACAAACCTGCTTAAACTGTGAAGATTTATCACTTAACCAGTCCCAATTTAAATCACCCAATAAAATGATTTCAGAAGAAAACTTAGACAACAATTCAGTAAGGCTAGTAGTTGCATCCATGATGGCCGATGGAGGCCTATAACAGCCAATAACAGTGAGAGGAGCATTTGCTATAGTTATTTGGACTGCTAGCAACTCAAATTGCCTTGGAATTGAAATTGAGTGAAGGACAGAGCACTGTAGTTTCTCAGCAGTGTATATTGCAACACCACCAGCTCTGCCCTTACGATCAGCTCTGAATACATTATATCCATCAATCTGAATAACAGTGTCAGTGACAGAGGGTTTAACCAGGTTTCAGAAACTACAACAATATCAGGCTTAGCAACTAAAAACCAGGTCTTGAAAACATCTAATTTGGGCACTAGGCTTCTAGCATTAACATGCAGAAAGCCCAATCCTTGCCTACAGCTAAACTCATTCGGAGTTGGCAAATGATGCAAGGAAGCAGAGAAACACTCAGGACCAGGGTTAATGTTAACGTTACCAGAGAGTAATAGCAGTAACAATATTAACAGTCTGGAAGATGATTTTTTCACATGTGCTCTGGACGCGTCACTCCTCAGAGGGGCGGGGCTGCTCCGATCCTTCGATATTAGCGAGTCCAGAGTCAAAAGGGCATACGGGAGTGCGCATTTCGTGCCATGAAACGTCAGCTTTTGGTAAAAACTATCCGATGGAGTCAGCGCTCCAGAGGTTCCACCATCCGAATGTCCGAAGTGAACATCATATACCATGATGTTTCTCCTAAACCTTTCAGGAATGTAGATTTTATTTGGGATATTTCTCTACAAAGTATACATTGGCGTTGTTTGTCATATTTGGTGCAAATATTTTGGCCCCAGTGGCCTAATGGACAAGGGACTGGCCTCCGAAGCCAGGGATTGTGGGTTCGTGTCCCATCTGGGGTGATTGCTTTGTATAACTGTGATGAAGGGTTTAATGCGTTTCACCTTGTCAATGGTTTGAACTCACACCCTTCTTGAAAAGTGGCCTTCTGCAAGAGGACACATTCTCCCATAGGCTTGTCTATGGTATTGCCTGGTTTTTACCATGATGTTTCTCCTAGACTTTTGACATATGGAGTTTTTATTTCGGATATTTCTCTACACAGTACACATCGTCGTTTTTTGTCATATTTGGTGAAAATATTTTTGCCCCAGTGGCCTAATGGACAAGGCACTGGCCTCCTAAGCCAGGGATTGTGGGTTCGAGTCCCATCTGGGGTGATTGCTTTGTATAACTGTGATGCAGGGGTTTAATAAGTGACAGCTACTCAGAGGTTTTAAAGCACACCCTTCAGTTAAAGTGACCTTGTGCAATAGGATACATTCTCCAATAGGAACATCTATGTTATCGCATGGAATATACCATGATG
>NW_022988050.1:11158202-11160702 GCF_902827165.1 Trematomus bernacchii
GGATGATGGCAACCTGCAAAAGACAGAGCTCTTTAAAACTAATAACACATGTCCGACAAAGAAAAGTGGAATTTGTTTGTCTTCCTTCGCGAGATAACTGTACAAGTCGGCCATGAAGAGAGGAAAAAAGTGAAAGGCAGTCTCTCTACGTTCTCCTTTCACTACACAGACACACATTTATGCATGTCAACACGATTCCAGTCAACATTACTTAAAAACCATGCGATTTCTCTCAGAGTGAGAATTTTGATGGAGTGATTTTCTTTTATGTTTCCCCTTGGGCACATGGCTTACTATGTTCACTTTGATCTTAGTTGAGATGGACAGCACACAATAAGGAGAGACACATTTGTATGGGAGTAGCACGTCCAGGTTCATTGTCATTTTGCTTGTCTCTTCAGCTTTAACGGCATGTGTTTAGCTTGACATAATTCAGGTTAAATGTGATGTGTTGACTCTAATTTATCAATCTATGCTGTTTTGAACAGAAGGCGTACCTACAAAACACATCTCAAATATCTCCATTAATACCAATATGCTGAGAATATGAAGTTAACTTGCGAAATAATCTCAACTCAAAAGTCAATTTATGAGATTTATGAGTTTTGAACACATCTCAGGATGTGAGCTAAAAAAGTCCATAATTTCCCAACTGCCTATAACTCATATTTTGTGTTTTGCGCACATCATCCAGAAAAAAATTGGTATTTGTTTTCACTTGCAGAGTTTGTGAACCAGCATGTTCATTGTGCTTTGAGCTTTCCTTGGTGAATGTATTTGTTTACGTTTTATTTATTTGCTGTATTTTCTTTAAATCAACCCTCAAACTGATAATTCAAAATGTATATATTAAAAATGATGCACTACAGACAAAAAACAGTGAGGTAGTTGCTGTAAACATAGCCTAAACATCAATAATCAATAAAATAATCAAAATTGTTATTGATATGTTTTTTTTTCAGTTATACGAATAATAAAGAGTTCATCACAGGTTTATTATTACAGTTTCACAAAGTTAGGAAACTTCGACAAACATTCTTCAACTCGATAGCATATTCATTATGTTCAGGATTATGAAGTAAATTTAGTGGTGAACATCCCAGCTAGCGGGGAACGTTCTCACAACTTTGGCTAACATTACCTACAGGTTCTAATCATGTTTTAAGAAACGTTTTAATCTGATGTTCAAAGAACCTTTTTAGGATGTTTATTATTTCAATAATGTTCCTATAAGGTTTGAGGTTAGCTAAGACATAACGTTTTAACTGCAACATTCAGAGGATGTTTTGAGGATGTTATTAAGGCCTCAGATGACTTATAAAACGTTCCGTTAATGTGATATGTTAACAAAGGTGGAACGTTTTGCCTGCAACATTCTAAGGATGTGTTTTGGACGTTGTTGGGGTAACATATTAAAGATGTTCTTTTAAAATGTTACCTCAATGTACATGATAACAAATGAAGAACATTTTCAAAGCAACATTCGGATATTTTTTCAGGAGGTTATTTATTTTTTTTATAAAACGTTCCTGTGATGGCAAATATTAACACGGTCATGGTCAACGTCAGATTTATTTCTAGAGCGTTTTAAAAAACAAACTTGTTGCATTTGTTTGAAGCACGTAATTCATGGTAAGCTGTAAGCAGATATTCATGTTTGCGGTGGCTGTGTGAGTTCCCAGCTAGACATTTTTGGTTCTCAAAAGATTCTGAGAATGTTACCATTCATTGTTCTAGGATTGTTTTCAGCGGGACGTTTGATTTTGGTTTCCCAGAATGTTCTTCTGAAAGTGTAGGATAACGTTCTTTAAAAACATTCTTGAAATGTTTGTTGATAACCTTCTTAAGATGTTTTTGATAACCTTCTTAAGATGTTTTTGATAACATTGTTAGAACATTAGCCCTACTATTCTTAAAATGTTTTCAGCGGGAAGTTTTAGTTTGGTTACAGAATGTTCTTCTGAAAGTAAGATAACGTTCTCTAAAAACATCTTAACATTTTTGGTGATAACTTTCTTAAGATGTATGAGCGCATTGAGACAATGAATAGGACATATAAAAACGAATTTGCATGCCAATATTCACTCACATGCACTTATATCACACTAAGGTATGTAGGCCCACAGTATTCATAATATCTATGTGTAAAATATCAAATAATCACTTTTTTCTGACTATAAAGGTTGTGTCTCGTATGTAGGTTCTACTTAGATAAGCTATCTGGCCGTGTGTGGTTTGTGAGGGCTGCGTATAAACAGTGTCCGTGTTTATGCATAGTGGATAAAAATCGTTATGCACCCTTTAGATTTGAGGACAGACATATAGAAGAACGGACCGACTGTCACTGCCCGTACCTGAAACCCCTGTTAGTGTTTGTATGTGTTTGTTTCTGCTGTGTGTGTCTCTCTCTCTCTCTCTCTCTCTCTCTCTCTCTCTCTCTCTCTCTCTCTCTCTCTCCTCTCTCTCTCTCTCTCTCTTCTCTCTCTCTCTCTCTCTCTCT
>NW_022988050.1:11163202-11220702 GCF_902827165.1 Trematomus bernacchii
CGGGGAAGCGTCACTGCCACCGCTGCTGAAGTGTTACCGGTGTTTGTGCTCCTTCGCTCAAGAGGCATTTTATCATTCTTCCACCCCCCCCCCCCCCCCCTTTAGCTCCTCTCCTCATCCGAGCAGCAGGGAGCCTGAGGGATACAGACAGAGAGCTAAACACTGTGGGTTTATGCACATATGCACACACACACTGGCTGTTCCCGCACCTCTCAACACCCTCCTCTTCCCTCACTTTTCCTTCCCCATTTTTGATGTCCTGTCTTCACCTTCATGACCAGTTGTAAATCTGGAACAGAGGAAGAAGTGCAAGCAGGAGCGAAGAAAGAGAGGAGTTAGAAAAGACAGTTTTTCTGGGGGGGGGAAAACACTTGCTGTCACGTTGTGAAGTTCTCCAGGGGGAGTGTGCAGACATCCAAAGCTGCCAAACACACACAGTCACTGATAGCTCACACACACTCGCTCTCACACAGAGAACTGGTCTAAATGCGTACTCCTACAGGTGCTGAGAGAGGCAGGTGAAAAACAGGTGAAACAGAAAAAGAAAGACATTTGGAGGAACCAGCCGGGGAACGATGGAGCAGTTGGATGACAGCAGAAAGCACAGGTAAGTTACACACACACCACACACTGCATCACACACTTATTCTGTCACTTTATCTGATCGACCGTTCAGGAAATGGTTTTATATATAAGATATGAAGATAGAATAGACAAATACTAGCACAAGCAGCTCAGGGGGAATGTGAGGACAGACCCAACAGTATGAGTGCAGTCATACTTTCAGTTTTCATAAGTGAAGAGTTTCCTCGAGAGAAAGCTCCCCCATCTGCTGCTGACAGAAACAGAACAGCCAGTTGTTACTATAACAAGAGGACATATTAGGATATTCACTCTGAGTTTTGGCGGTAAGCTGCTTGTTTAGAGTGTATGTAAGTGTGTTTGTTTGTGTGTGTGTGCGCAAAATCCTTTCATACCTTCACATCACTTAAAATGACTTATGGATTATAGATGTTGCACTAGCAGTGTTTCACTGTCGTATCAGTTGTCTGGTAATGCTCATTGATTGGTCCCATAAGCTGCCATGTAGCAGCTCTAATTTTTCTTCATTAGTGACTTTTCTTTTCCAGTTTGCATATACCATGTTGCAGCATAATGTAACACAGTTTCTTTGAGCTCCATAGTTCACATTAACATAGATCAGCGGGTCCCAGCAGGGTGTATGTGGCCCCCTGAAAGGCTCACAAGATACACCTGAGGGGTCACAAGCTGATTGACAGGAAAATAAAAGTGAAAGATATCATTATTTTAAATTTAAATGAATTATTGTGTCTAATTAGATTATTTTGCCTTTAGGCTTTTGATAAACTTTTGATCATAATTGACCATGTGGTATCATATGGATCTAAACAGTTTCAATATGATTAGAAGGGGTAGACAAATCCTATTTATATGGGACAAAATTATATTGATATCTGACCTTTGTCTAATCTTGTAAAATACTGGCAGCTTTAAACTCTTCAGACTTCTGAAATATTTGTAAATGTATAATGTTGCAAGAGACACCAGTAGACCCATGGTCCTTGATATAGGGGATATAGGGGATCACAAGATCGGGGGATGGTAAAATTGCAGAAAATCATATTTCTTTCACATAAAACTAAATGTATTTTTCTCAATTTAAATTAAACAACCTGACAATTGGGCTGTTCCCAACACATGCACACACTAATATGGTGAAGAAGAAACAAGGATTTGTATTAAGAGTGACAAACCAAAAAGGGGTGGGAACTGCCGACATACAACCAGGAATATGTATGTCACTATGTGAATGAAGCCATACTATCTTCGCTTCATGTATATTTTGGGTAAATCTGTCAGCATACTGAGATTTCCATTGCTTTACGTTTGATTTGACGAGGGGCCAAGCCGATCTAGAAATGCTCCCGTCCTGTCAACGTCACTCATCTTGGCTGATACGTCCGGTCTGCAATGATTTCCTGTAAAGCTGTCAGGTCTTCATGTGTGAGAGCGGGAACCCACAGAGAGATGGGGTGGCAAAGTTACCAGTTAAACCCCATATGATGAATGTATGTGGCAGATGTTATGTGATAGGATTCGTTATAAGCTCTGGGTTAAGTCATATTGTGAGTTTAATTTGTGTGTGGAAGATGTATCAGCTGTGTGTGTACATGAACATATGCACTTCACAAATCACCTTGTCTTTCACAATCCATCCATATGGAGGCGAGACAGGGATGGAGAGATAAAAGGAGGAAAAGAAGGGTGGAGCAGTTGAGCTGGTTGACGTTGACAGAGTGTCTCTACGGTGGTGTTTACTGGCACATAACTGTTAATGTAACTGTTTTAATGATGACTTTAGGGAAGAGCGATGGAAGTGCTTCATTGAGTGGAGTCTCATTAATCCAACGTGTGATTGAAGTCTTTTTTCCCTGAGTACTGACTCGTATTGAAGTTCTAAACAGGTTCATTAGGCGTTTTTTTTGTGTCCACATGTCCACAAGAGCACAAAACAATGTAGCCTCTGAGGGAACCCGCCCATTTCACACAGCCATTACTCATATCCATTACTCATAAAGTTTGCTTATTGCAGAATGTTGAACATGTAGTGGAATAAACTCACCAATGGGAAGGTGTAGCTAAATAATAAGACTGAGTTTTCATTTCATTTTCACTTCATTTTGTGTTAAAGGCACGTTTTTTTTGGCCACTTGGGGGCAGCAGCAGAATCAAGTAGTAACACTAAGTCATCATCCTCAAAGGCAACATTGTTTGCAAAAAAAAAAGACTTATCTTAATATCTAGCAGATAGTGATGGATTTTATTTTTATTTCTAAAGGCCTGATGAATGTAAGTCCACAATGAAACTCTCCTTTTAGCTTTATTTTTGGTCTCAACCAACTCTTGAGGGGAATGCTCCATTAAATTCACTATACCTTTGTCCTGCTCTTTAGCTGCTAAATGCTAACACTAACATAGTACGTATAATGTGCATGACATATGAGTGTTTGCTGATGCTGATTAGAGGACTGTGGGTGAAGCAAACAATACTTTTCCAAAGACTCCATAGATCTGAGGGAAACTGTAGAGTTGGTATTAATTGAGATTGTCACTAAAAATGACTTTCTTCACATACATGTAGTCCATTTGATCCATTGCTAACATGGAATCATTGGTTAAGAATATCAAAAACAAGCTGTCGAGATAAAATGCAGGTGATACTATATGTGCAAAAACCAAGATGGTGTAACATTTTATCTTTCATTGAGCGTTGACCAGCAACACTGTACTCAGTGCTGCCATTCTAAGTTGGAAGCTGTATTAAAGACCATATTCTATATGCCTACATCAGTATTGCTGGAGTCAGATTGTGTTCTTTAGTCCTCCACTACAATTTATTTCACAATTTATAAATGATCTGTTTTGCAGTTTTGGTTTTATACTACAACATATATACAACAAAATAAGTACAATGTATTTGTATCTGTTAAGATAAGCTTTAAATCAGCAGCTACTCGGCACCATATAGAGTAATTCAAGTTAAATCTAGCTTTAGCATCTGCAACACTCATATTTTGTTGACATTAATGCATCAATAATTCAGAATAATAACTACTTTAACTTTGGTACTATGTATTCGATGCTTATACCTTTCTACTTCAGTAAGAGTTCTTCTAACACCACTGAATAAATAGCTTCCAGTCATCAGAGCAGAGCAAAGTGAACTCTCAAAATCAAACCAGAAAATTAAATGACTGCCGCAGAATTCGTTTTCACACCGGGAATTCTTGGACTGATCTCAGGTCTGCATAAATGAGGCTCGAGAGAATCCTGACGTTTCATGCGGCTGTCATACCGCCTGCAGTAAGCTGATGAGAGGCAGGCCATCTACTACATTATTACCAGCCCACTAATTCAAGCTCCCTAATTAATGCAATCAAATCAGCTTCCACGGTGCTGTTAAAAATCAAGGTTCAATGAAGGCATGTTAATAATTATCTGGTGAGGATGCTTATTCTATCAAGTAGATCCTCTCGGCTCATTTCCTCTTCACCCCCTGGGGACTCCATCATGTCTCAGCTAAGTTAAATGCTACCTAATGTATATATACTGTATTACCAAGGAGGTATGTTGTATTTTAGTAGAAGTAATGCATGATCTAAACATGCAGAGTATCAGGTTTTGCTGCTGTTTATTCGTTTTGTTATAAAGATCATCTTCCCATCATTATGATGAAGTTAAAAGGAAATATGTTATTAAGTGCCTGCCGGTTTGCTACAAAAATGTCCAGCCCTGCTACTTTTTCCTGCGCTGCAAGTGAACAGCCCAATGAAAAAAAAGATACAGTGTTTTTACAGGAAATATTTTAAATAAATGTTTAGAGGCAAAGAGACTTAGAAGATTAATTTTACTGATAAAAAAAAAGAGAACAATTGTATGATGTATATATTTAGTATTTCATTTGTTGGAGAATTGATGCTGCAGCTGGACAATGAACAGCGCTCCTCTTATTGTATGACACATTTTCAATTTTTCTTGTTCAACTTTCTTTCACTCATTTCCCGGCAGTGTCACACAGTAATCTCGTTGTTCTATTTTCCCATCCTGTCTTACCAAATGTACAACCGCAGCTGCATGGCTATTTTCATATAACAGTACATTCTACGAGGAATTTGTATGTGTGTAGTAATTTTGATGCTGACGCATGTACAGTATGACGTGGGTCCCAGTGAGAGAGTGTATCCTGGGCTGCACTCCATCTGGAAATCTCTATAATTATAGAAAAACCTGTGTCACTCAATGTGCACAGGTGTGTGTGTGTGTGTGTGTGCGTGTGTGTGTGGGTGTGTGTGTGTGTGTGTGTGTGTGTGTGTGTGTGTGTGTGTGTGTGTAAAGTTAAATGCACAACCACAACAGGATTTAAGGATTACACAATTTCTGATGACATGGAGTTTGAAGGTTTTTTTTCTGAATTTCACTCATTTGCTGCCAATCAGTTTATTTCCATTTATTTAATTTTAAATTCAGTTAAAAAGATAATAAGTGAATCAGCTGATTGCTGCGTGTTAGTGTGTGATTTAAATTCACTTGCAACATATTGAGTCACATCATTCCTCACTGCGCTTTAAATGCTGCACATTACACACATGTTGCTGCTAATCTGGAGCTAAAACACACACACACACACACACACACACACACACACACACACACACACACACACACACACACACACACACACACACACACACACACACACACACACACACACACACACACACACACACAGCTAATCTGAAGCCCCATTATGCTGCCTCATCCCAGCGATTACACTGTTTAATGAACTCTTGACCCTCTCTCCAGTCATATGCCCCATCAAGTGAGTCTGTTCTCAGACTGTTGTTTGCAATCATCCTCCCTAGAATTACCCTTTCCCACTCCTTTTGTTTAAATGTTAAGTTTGAATTTATTTACCTACTTTAAAAAACAATAACTTTTAAATTTAAGATCGTTTGTGGGAATCTCATTCTCCTTTCAATCTCACACTTGAAACTCAATTGTGTATAACTTTCTTCAAATGCAGGGATTGTGAATTATTAATAACAAACAAAAAAACTGTTCTCAGTTTCCTCAGATTGTTTCAAAATAAGCAATAATTTACATAATGACTTGATTAAAAAAATATCCTTAGTAAAGCAATAACATATTTAATATGCATGAACCACCATTGTATTAAATAAATCAGATGTAAAATGTTGATATGGTATATCCAAGATTCCCAGCCTAACTCCAGACAGCACACATTCAGTGTATAGTGTGTGGCTTTTTTTATAAATCTACCTCTACCTCTGATCCACACACTTTAACAATGTTGAACAACTAACCTAAGGACACCAGGTTGTCTCTGTGTTAAATATTAGCCTCTCTGGTCTGCCCAGGTTGTAAAATTAGCTTTATTCAGCACAGCGGTTGGTAAATAAAAGAGTGGGTTGAGGATTATACGTGTTACCTTGTTTTTCTGCTTTAGCTGTACACAGAGTATCTACAATACTAATTGTTCGTCTTCTATTCTAAGAAATATTCAAAGTATAATCTTCCGTCTCATGTCTGCCACTTAGGATCTGTTCCTTTTTGAATTGTGCTGCGTGGGGAGTTGTTTGTTTTGAATCTACACCTCGCACAAGTGGGTGGTGGGTTAGTGGCTGCTCTGTGCTCACATGGAGACATAATGATTCATTGGATACAAATGAAGTGATCCCAGGATTTACACGAGAAAGAAAACAGCCTGGCCGTAGATAAAATCAGCATAAACTCCCGGGGGGGCTCTGCATAAATCATATTTCCAAATGATATGTTTTATATTTGACCTCAAACAAACCCATGTCTATATTGACTTGATTCTACATATAAATGGCCAAATGGTAAATATGTCACTTTATGCAGATGACAATGCTCAAAATATCTTTATTACATAATTCAGTTTTACTAGAGGAACATTTGCAACATCATTTTACAAATATATATATATTTTTTAAATGAAACCAAACACCATCCACGCGACACAGATTTATGAAGTAATTCTTAATAAAGGCAGCTCCATGTCCATTGTTGCAGGTATAACCCTTTATTGACTAAAGTTTGATTCCAGAAGCATCTAATAAAAGGATTAAATTGCCTTTAAAGGTTTAAATTAGATATGTATTTCTTAAGGTACCTAAAGCCCAGGAGCAGAATGCCTTATTGAAGATGAATGATTGATATGCCGGGCGCATGAACAGTGAGGAGAGGTGGGACACGTTTAACCCTGTGTTGCTTTGAAAGGAGCTTTGAATCAAAGCAGGGAGGTGTTGTTAATTATCAGGGTGGTCTCTGATGGCCACAGATGAGACCGACCCTCAATATAAAACCCCCCACCAAATATGTGGAGATCTTTATTTGCTATAAAGAAAGACCACCTGCATTTATAACACCTTCAAAGGTATTTCATTACAAGGAGAGATCTTCAAACTGCTCACATTTGATTGAAGTGGCTGGATGCAGATGTTGAAGACACTTGTTCTGTTAGATGTGTGTTGAACACAGTCCAAAAATCAGATGTTGATTATGGCAGTGACCCAATTTAGGAGACAGCATCATAGCCATTTAAAACATTTTTGGGACATCCTTCAGCTATGAATGTTGTTGATTTCACGAATCTCAGTAAAAATATCATCACTTTACACGGATGTTGGCTACTCCCCTATTTATTTGATAATTTAAGTAAAGGTACCCCATTATCCTTTTTTTTGGGTTTTCCCTTACCTGTAGTGTGTAATATAGGGTTTTGTGCATGTAAAAATTAGCATTATAGAACCTTTGTAATACTTTGGAGCTTCAGATTAACAAATCAAATGAATCAACAGATAAAATATGGTGTAATATTATAGATTAAGATTCACTGATCCCTGGGACACATTCACAGCTACAGAGCAGTATGTAAAATCATTTAAATTAGCTCTGCCTATAACAGCTGCAACAATAAAGAGATGAACACAATAGGTCATAAATAATTATAAAGCAAAACTACAATATACATCATAATGGAAACCAAAATGACTGTTACAGGTTTCTGTTTAGAAGGAGGAGGAATTTAAGGTTTAAAAAAAAGTATTTTCAGACAGAACGATGACATCAGCCCACTTGATGTGAGGCTGGCTGAAGTAATGTAATATAATGTAATCCCAGTGATGAGGGTCGAGGACCTGTGAGGCAGTTTTGGCATCCTGCGTGTGTGTGTGTGTGTGTGTGTGTGTATGTGTGTGTGTGTGTGTGTGTGTGTGTGTGTGTGTGTGTGTGTGTGTGTGTGTGTGCACTGAATCCAAAATGTGTAGAGATGGAGAGATGATTACAGTCATGACACTGGGGGCTGGATTAGGGGGGATTACATGCATGCAGACTTGCAAACACTGTCGCTAATACACACACACACATACACACACACACACACACACACACACACACACACACACACACACACACACACACACACACACACACACACACACACACACACACACACACACACACACACACGCACACACACACACACACACACACATACACACACACAGTTTGTAGGGCTAATAGTGTCATACAAAGAGGGTCAGAGAGGAGGCCAGGAGGTACAAATAAGGGACAGATATGTACATACGGATAATCGTGAATCATGTCAAAAAGATCATGAAGTAAAGCAGCTTGTGTGTCTGACTTTTGCTCTCTCCTTCCGTTCTCTCATCCTCTCTCGCCCATATTCTACCCCTCCTTTCCAGGTAGTAAGCTGCCAACATGGCCATTCCCAGGGGTCAGCCTCCTCCCTCTCCTTGGCCTCCTCTCTTCCTCCTCCTCCTCCTCTACCTCCTCCTCATCTCCTCCCCACCCCCCCTGCAGGCCCGGCCCCTCCTCCTCCAGCAGTCAATCAACGTGGCGGTGGTGTTCAGCGGCTCCAGCTACCAGAATGAGGTCAGAGGTCGTCTCAGCGGGGAGAACTTTGTGGACATGCCCGTGGTGGTCAGCCCAGTGACCGTGCTGGTCAACGACACCAACCCCCGTGACCTGCTGACTCGCCTCTGCGATACCATGGCAACGGAGAAGCTGCACGGAGTCGTGTTTGAGGATGATGTGGGTGTTGGTGACGACACTCAGGTAAAAATGTTGTGTTTTTTTCTTTCTGATAAAACATTCCATACAGTGTCACGTTGTTTAGCCTGTTAAGCCCGAGAGACCCCGGTACCGGGGTACTGCCGCAACATCTTGCAGGAAACAGTGTCTGAGGGCATGTTCATTTAATAAAACTATGAATGTTTTATATCCATGTAACGGGAAGAAACTTTTTTTTTTTTTTCAAAAGAAACCCCACAATGCTAACACTGAGCCTCTGAATTAGCAACGAGTGAAAAATGCTAACACCTTACTGCACCGAAAATCACTCACAAAACCTTATTATTTATCTTTTCACCACATCCAACACATCGATTCACATCGTGAGGTGACACAGAATCGATTGACACCGACATTACCACTGAATTATACGTATTTGCGACGTTATAAGCAAAAACGGACATCAAAATAGGTGACGCTAGGTAGCTAAAAATGCTAACATTTTTACCTTGGCTCTGTAGTCTCTCCAAAGTGGTCTTCAATGGCATTAAAACGATAAAAACGCTGCTGAAGTTAATCCATAGGTTAATCTAATGTGTCTGTGTCCCTTTGAAATTGATCTGATAATCCATAAGCATTAAAACTGCTTTTCCGTTTCCAGATGTCAAAGCTAGAGATAGGTTCACTCTGATGCAAAATTACATGCACGAAGCCTCCACCTTTTCTCTTCACAACGTGTGTGTGTGGGGGACTCCCCCTTCGATTCTATTGGCTCTAACGGTCAGAAAGAGGTGTCAACCATCAAAATCGACCAAGGGGGGCCAGAGATATGGAAAATCCACCCAAATGACCCCAGAAGTGGTTTATTTTTGCTAAATCTCTCTAAAAAGGTCAAATGTCACTTGTTTTGCATCAATCTTGATACAGGGTACTTATTATATGTTGTACTTTGGATTCCTAAAGCTTTTAGTCTACTAACCCATCATCCAAGGGTAGTTTTCACTATAAGTAAAAAAGATTTTTTGGACGGACACTATAATTTACAGTTTGTTACTATGTAAAATCTGAATTTTCTTTAAAATAAAAAACATCTATATTGATTTTGACTTTTCTACATCCAACTCACAGGTTTATCATTACTTTGAGACAAAAGATTATTAATTTAACCCTTTTAGAAGGGAAGATATGGTCATTTGTTCTGGGAATGTCATTTTCGAGCCTGAAACCTGAAAAACAGGCTCAGGGCTTAACAGTTTAGTCACCCACAGCCAAGTTACTTAAAGCTGCACAAGGCAACATTTTTATTGAAAAAGGTATGCTATCTAGTTAAAAAATAAGTACTAATTGAGATGCCAAGAATGTACGTGTTTGCTCAAAGTAAATGATGTTGCTGGTATGGTTTCTGATTGTAAAGTGATATGAAATCGTAACAGTTATTAGAACCCTAAACAGTCCCCCTACTAAGTATTATCAGTTAAAATCAATTAGTTTAACAGTGTCTCACCTTTGGCATGAATGGTTGCATTGAAAAACCATTGGTTTGACTGGTTGTTTCACTTTGGCAAACATTCAAGTTTCTGAATTAAATCTAACTGTTCAAACTGATTGAATTTGTGCTGTGTCACTGGTGCAGGAAAAACAACATCATTCTTTAGGCAAATACTAAATCTGTCTGTTTCATCTCCAGGTGGCAGAAGTGGCACAGATCCTGGACTTCCTCTCCACTCAGACAGCTCTGCCAATCGTTGGCATCAGTGGCGGCTCTGCAGTTGTCATACCATTCAAGGTACTGTCAAAATAATGAGCCCATCACTTCAGCATTGACCCATCACCACCCTGGAGCTGGAAACAGAGCTAGAGTAGTTTTCCTTCCTGCTATGTCACAGTGATGCCACACAACAAATACAATGTGTGTCCTAGAGGTGTTGATACAACATTTTTCACAAACAGCATAATTAGCAATTTAGGAAGCAAGAAAAGCAGATCGTAGTAATGATGAACAACAACCTGCAGTGTAAACCCTGTCAGCAGCAGCAGAGCCTCCTGTCTTACTCAGAACTCTTCTAACCGGCGTCATTCAGCTTAAAACAACTTAAGTAGGTCAGAGATGTGAAACCTATTTTGGCAAGCAACTCACTGAATGCAAATATTTGGATATGAGCAATACAGATGGGTGAATTATCAGCGATTGTGGGGGAAACTTCTGAAGCAATTGGAGTCAACACTCAGAGAGACACGAGGAGAGCTGGAGCTTTGATGGCAAACACTGACGGTTTATTTAGAGCTTCGGCCGGAGAATTCACAAGACATGTCACGGGCCACGGTTTGACCACACGGTTGAGATGCCACAATCAATTCTGAAGAACCCTCCTGTAGTTCCAGGTTTTAACTAGTTCAGAGTGTAATAATCAACATTCTTCAATAGATAGACTTAACAGCTGAGGACACTGAATCACATTTGTTGTCGCTTATGGCTCAGGGTCATCTACACCCCGAGAAGGATGTGTTCCAGGCAGACCCGGCGTCATGGGCCCCATATGTTTATTGTTGTTATTTGTAGGGCTTTGTAATACCATATATTTTTGTATTAAAAAAATAATAATATCATTTTTTTATTTTGCTATGAAATTCTGAATTAATCTCTGCGCGCGAAGCTGGTTTTTCGCGGGGTTGAGTCGTGTGTGTGTTTTTTTTTTAAGTGAGATGCGTCACAGCAGCCTGTCAGTTTACTCTGGCTAGGTTAGTTTGGCCAATGGCTATTATCCTTTTTTATATGTATCGGCAACAATGGATATCAGGAAGTGGTTCACGAACAAAAAGAGCTCACAAAAGGATTGTGGCACTGGCAACTCAGCACCAGATGCTGGGAACTTGACGTGTCCCCCGCCATCTCTTCTACCTTCTCCTCCACCAGGACCCGATTCAGACGCAGCCTCTTCGGAGCCGGGCAGCAGCAGTTCATCCTTTAGCAGCCCAGGCCCAGCTCCCATAGTTTTCCATCTCGACTGTTCTCCGGGAAAAAACGTAGTTTTGCCAGCTCATGGTACCAAAACCGACCCTGGCTTGAATACTCTGTGAAAGGCGATGCTGCGTACTGTTTCCCATGCAGAACGTTTAAGGCTCATCATCATGACGCATCGTTCACCGTAAAAGGCTTCAAAGACTGGAAGCATGCCTTACAAAAGGACACGGGTCTTAGCAAACACAGGTCTTCCAAGGAACATTTAGTGTGTGAGAAATTGTGGAGAGAAAAACAAATGCGCATCGAGACTGGTCAGGAAATCACAACTCTTGTCAACAAAGATCAGCTGGCTCGTAACAGATATTACGTGGGCTCCATTATTGACAGTGTGACTTTATACCAGCAATCTTCCTTTCCGAGGTGACCACGACTCTTTAGAGTGTATGTCCAAGTCTGGCAGTGGGTTATTTTTGTCATTGTTTGAGTATACCATCGAAAAATACCCAGAACTCGCGAAAATTGCCCCCACCATTCCCAAAAATGCTACCTACATAAGCCATGATATACAAAACGACATAATTGACCTGATGAGCAAAGTTGTAACGGAGCATATTGTTGAGGAAATAGGCGACTCCTTTTACACTGTCAAAATGGATGGAACCCGAGACCCAACAGGCTGTGAAAACATTTCAATTGTACTGCGTTTTGTTGATGAGAACTATGTCATAAAAGAAAGGCTCTTGACAATCGCCACAGCAGTTGCAGGTGATGCAAAAACCCTCACACAGACACTCATTGATGAAATACGCAAAGTTGGCCTGAGCACAGACAAAATTCTCAGCCAGGTATACGATGGGGCAAGTCTTATGTCGGGGAGACACGGTGGGGTTCAAAGACTCCTTCAAGATGAACTGGGCAGAGAAATCCCATATGTGCACTGCTTCAACCACCAGCTGCACTTGGTCGTTGTTCACGCCATGTCCGGTGAGAGAGCCATTGAGGATTTATTCAACATCTGTAATGTCCTCTACAAGTTCACACGAAAGCACATTATCAGGGAAACACGCTGAAGCGTTTACTCGAACAGCGCTGGACAGGGCACCTGGCCACTGTTCAGATTATTCTGAAATCTTTTCAGGATATAGTGGAACTACTACGACACGTTGAAAACTCTGCATCATTTCCAGCTGACTTAAGGCTGGAGGCAGCAGGCTTGCTGAGCAGAATTTTAAAGCCAAGCTTTAAATTCCACACCCAGATGATATGCAAGATATTGTCCCTGCTTGAGCCAGCTAACAGGATGATGCAGTCAGAGGAAATGGACCTTCAAACGGCAGTCCAGCTTGTCAACACTGCCAAAGAGTGTGTTGAGGCCCTGCGCACCGAAAAGGTGTTCACGGAGATGTGGAGTGAGTGCGCAGAGGAGAGAGAGGATGATACTATCCATCCCGGTCCCACCAAGAGAAGGCAAACTCTTTGGAGGATTATGTTGTTGAAGAGACAGTGGGAGTGGGAACACAAGAAAACCACCAGATGACAGAGCAACGGCGGCTGTTTTACAGCTGCATTGATGCAGTTACGGGAGAAATTGCGCGCCGCTTTGGAGAGCGAAACAGCGCATTAATGGAGGCTATTGCTTCACTCAACCCGGAAAGCAGCTTCTTCCTGGAGCCCGAAAAAGTGGAACCGTTGCTTAAACTGTCTGGAACCACGCTCGTTGATGCTGAGTTCATTGTGGCCAAAAAGCTGATTCTAAAACACATGGACAGCTTCACACCACCAGAGGATGGGAAATGGACATTGAAAACTTTACTTGGTCATCTCCACACGACGCTTGAGGCAATGCCAAGTGTTCTCTCCGCATTTAAGGTTTCACTTACCTTTGGAGCTTCGACAGCTTTATGTGAGAACACTTTTTCCACATTGAAAAACGTTTTCAGTGAGCACTGAAGGGACCTGACATTAAAATGCAAGATTGAGTGGAAAGACATGTTGCTGAGGAGGTTCCATTCATCTGGGAAACGTCGGCTACAGCTTTATTAGGCCCACCCTGAGTACATCATGAAAGTAGCAAACAATCATATCACGATGTAGGCTAAGCTGTTGTTTTCCAGCTTTAAAGTGAACAAAATATTGGGTAGTTTTCAGTGTGTTTTTTTCACTGTATGTTTACCAATATATTTGTTATTTGTTTATTTGTTATTTGTTTAATTCCACTTCTTTATGCCAAGAGACACACATATGCTTTAAAGTAGTACGTGCAAACTGATTTTTAACATGTCATTTCCTCCTCATGCTCATCCTCTGAAATTAAAACAAATTTGTTTTGTATATTTTCTGGCAGTATTCTGTTTTTTGCTGCATAACTAAAGCCGTCTGATATTCTATTAAATCTTTAAATGTTAACAGCCTTGACTCAATAAATTGTTTGTTTGTTCTCTAGGTAGTACATTATGCAACATTCTCACAGCTTTTTTCTGTAATGTAATTAAAGGTTTTAAATGACTCAGGTGTATATATGAATATGAGTCAGCTGCATGCTGGTTCTGCTTGTTTGATGTTTAGCGTTGATGTCCATTCCATGGTGTTGAAGTGACGTTATTTTTAAACACCTAAATCTGTCGGCAACTTTATATGCACATATGTTACCTTAAGATGGGGTGGGGCCTGGGGGTCGGGGGGTGGGCCTGCCCTGGTAAATCAAATGCCCGCCCACAGATGTATGTCTGCCGCCGGGTCTGGTTCCAGGTGTCCCACAACAATAACTATCTCTGACCGAAGGTTGCCCGGTCATAAACTGGTAACAACAACAAAATGCTAGGGCAGCCCCTCCTTAAGGGAGATAGCGGCTGCTCAAGGTTGGAGCATCTGCATCAGAGGGCAAAAGGTAAACATGTATACAGAGTTATTCCCTGACAGCGATGACTGCGGCATCGACCCTCGTCAGCTCATCTAATCCCTGGGTGGAAAAAGTCTGAGTTGTGGGAAGGGAAACTCTGCGATGGGAGACGAGTGCTACGGGCTATCTATGCCTCGATCAATCATCCCCGCACACTTGATGAGCGGCAGGTTTTTCGCGCTATAGTTTAACATGTATCTCATTGATGAATAGAGATGGAGAGCAGTGAGCTGTGTGGAAAGATCGTAAAGAGGAGATTGATGAAACCAGCCGGATTCTTAATCTTTACTTTCTCTCTTCTTTTGAGTTTCAAAAATGGCTTCATCCCTCCTTCCGCTCACGCTCCACGCCTTCCGCCTGTCTTCCCTTCCTTCATTTACTTGCTTAACTGCCATCATCAACACCTTGTATTTATAGAGCCAACTCTCACACGAAGAAACACACATGCAAATGAAAACCCTCACACATTAGAGCACGCACAGAGCCAAATGGATGCATTCCTACACCTATCCACCACAGGAAGCATCCAAAATGAATGCAAGATTGTAGCTATGGGGCTGCAAGTGTTGGATTTCACCCCCGGGCCACATTTTGTAAACCATATAGCAATGTTATCATCTTCCTGTTAATCAAATGGTATCTGCAGACGTCACGTCATAGATGGGTATTAAACAGGAGGAGGGGTAGCTGCAGGAGTGTGATTGATTTGAGTGAGTTAGCAAGAGACAGAGCGGGTGAAAAATGTTTCGATGAAGCACGGCTGACAAACGCCTGGAGGCTCTGTTTCACAGTCTTTCAATAGTTAAATACTCATTCTTGTTTCAATTCCTTCTCTCTGTCCACTTCTCACCATGTATTTGTTCACCCTCCTTTCCATATTTCTGGTTTGGTTCCCTCCATCACCTTTAGTAAAGCATATCCATCCAGGCTCTGTTGTGCGCTGGCTGAATCCATTAGGGCTGTGGCTTGAAGCGAGTGGCCTGTTCTCCTTTCTGCTTTCTCTGAGCTCCAGGACCCCATTAAACTGTTAATTAGACCCTTCAGGAGGTAGAAGCCACCCACAGCTCTCATCATTCACCCACAAATACAAATCCTTTCACTCTTCTTTTCCTTCTATTTTTCTGTTTTGCTGCCTTCATAACTTCCCTCTCGCACTATTCGTTGCTTCTTCACCTTAAATTGGAGAGAAGGTGTTCGTATTTACCCTGGATGTGCTTTTGGCAGTTCTTTAACTTTGTAAAGTATCTGGGCCTCGAAAATATTTGGGGCAAACTGGGTCAGTTATCAACTATCCCTGTTTTGGGATTCTCACTGTTGATCGCGTCGGGTTTTGTCTGGGTTACTTAACCTCTTTGCTTGACAGCGGCAAAAGACAAACGCACAGATGGGACGTTATCTCTCATACTGAGCGACCATTTGTCTGACGAGCCCAAAGTGGTGAGTGACAGTTCTCTATATAGCACAAAGAGTAAAGCACTCTCCTCTGAGGCCTGCCTGTCGAGGCCTCTCTCAGCCCTCCTCACGCTCTTTCTCACTCTTGTACACTCCTTTGTTGTCAGCAAGGAGGAAAAAAGCTTGTCAGAGACGTCTGGCACAATGGGACAGGTGGATTGGACAGAGAAAGACATATGTGCGAGTGCATGATTCTCTTAAGGGATAAAAGAGCTCAATAGTGCTTGATTATCAATAGCCTGATGACGATGAATATCTTTGATGACGGGTTTAAAAGAAGCAGCACCCGCCCGAGCCGCCTATTTATGGTTCCTGTCTCAGTGATCTCTCTATGGCAAACAACAAGGAAGAGGGGGAATGAGACAATGATGAAAAGATTGAAGTGAGGAGAGGAAGTGTGTCTTTTGTCGGATGGCACACACACACATCAAGCGAAGGCAAAGAGGCGGAAATGAGAAAGTGCGAGCAGCGGCTGAGAAAAAGCATAAAGACTGCTCAATCGGGCCTGCGAGGTAAAGAGAAAAAATACTGCGACGTGTCTCTGAGGAGCTGGAAATCAGATGTTGAGAGTGTTTTGTCTTTGTGTGTGCATTTGTGTGTGTGCGTGTAAGTGTTTTTGGTTGACTGGCTGGTAAAATGAATGTGGACACCCAAACATTACACCCATTACCCAAACCTTTACTACAAAGTTGGTGGCACGCTGAAATACTGTGTTCATCATTAAGACTTCCCGATAGGAATCTAAGGCGCCATTAAGGTTTTTTAAAGTATGTGGATGGAGGTCTTTTCATGCTACAGGCTATGTGTACATATTTTACTTAAAGGTGACCTATTTGCAAAATCCACTTGTCCCTGTCTTTTATACATCAACATGTGTCCCCTCTGTGTAAAGAGATTCGGAAAGTTTCAAGAAAAAAGATTCTCTCTCTCTTTGTCCTGATCTATTTATATAAAAACATGTCTGAAAATGAGCTGATGGCCACTTTGTGATGTCACAACAGTTTTTGGGGTTGATCACGCATTAGCAAATAACCAACCAAGATAACCAATGTTAATTGATAAATAATAAATATTGTTGTTTATGAATTCTACTTTCTTTATTTGATTGGCAGTCAGTTGTTGATTACATGCAGACGTTGATAAAGCTACAGGCTACTTCAATATATATCACACTAATTCATAAAGCAAGTTAGACATTTTGAAGTTCCGGACCTTTGCATGGGGAGATTTTCTCTAACTGGACCTCGTTGAATTTTAGTTGAATACCCCTGTCCTAGAGCATCGCTGTTTTTTGTAACCAAACACTTGGCAGAGGGGCGTGGCCAGCAGCAGCTCATTAGCATTTAAAGCTACAGAATCAGCACTTTTGGAACAGGGCTGAAACAGAGGGGATTATGGGATGCTACAATGATCTGTTTGGTATTTCGAGCCAAATACTTAAGAGACATGTTTTCTATATATCTGAGACCTATAATATATTGTTGAAAAAGAGTATAATACGGGACCTTTAAAATGAACACATATTCAACAGTGATCTGATCCTATTTACATGTATTGTCTATGTAGCCTGATATATCGACTTCCCCTGTGCTATAGAGCTCTAACGTTTTCCAAAAACGGTTAAAAACCCAATAATGAGGCACACTGTTGCACAGGATGACATGTTTCGTCATTACAATGCAACCTCAGCACCGTGGATTTTTTTCGAGTACAAACCGACCTGATGCCGTAAATACTCACCTAATCCTCGCCAAAAATAGTCACCAACAAATCCACTACTTAGTCCAGTTTGGCTAACAATTTCTAAAAACAACAGAACCCAGCTGTTTTAGAAAATAGTATTACATAAAGGAGAAAAAACTAAAGTAAACCTCTGTGACCCAATTTGAACATTTCAGCGCGTTTGAATGCAGGGGGATTTCGGGCTGGACTAAAGTGAATCAGAATCAGAATACCTTTATTCGTCCCACAGAGGGGACATTTACAATAGTTAAAGCAAAGAGCCAAAGATAGCTTAATGTCTCTCAAGAAGCATGCATAAGAAAAACATATTAATATTTAAGATAAAAAACTAGAAATTACACAATATACAAAACGCACATCCAATACCAATTTAGCGATATAGCAGCCTGGTGAAAGTACAAGAAGTGGAAGAATAAATTGCACAGCCATTTACGGCATATATATATATATATATATATATATATATATATATATATATATATACAGTACAGTATATTGCACATAAGTAGCGTTGCACAACAGGAGTGTTTTAGTCTTTGTTGTTATATGTGTGTGTGAGGGTCGGTCTACTCTACCCTAAGTGATGCACCAGCCGCCACTGACATCTATAGAAAACCAAGAAAGAAATACAAATGATATGCACATAGAATAAATCAAAGGTTGGTATCAAAAGGATAAAAGGGAGCCTAACCATAGCTCCAAAATTGTACCTGAATAAAAGACCTCTCACATCTGTTAGTGCTCTAAGTAAGGAGGTAAAACCTGCACTCAACTGAGTAAATGCTGCTAAGAGTCTGATAAATAAATGTTCTGTGTACCTCTGACTTGATAGGGGTGGCGAACATGATTCAGACGCACTATAAAACCCTAAATAAAAAATGGTGGACTATCAAAAATAAGCATTATAACCACGCTTTAAATACAGTTGAGGTGACATTTTGTAGATAATTTCTTTTCGGAGCACATATAAAAGAAAATAATTGCTTTTGTAAAACCAGTAGAATTGATTCTTTTGTACTTGTTAAATGATGAGAGCGATGTAAAACATTTACCTCGGGCTGCTCTGAATCAGTTTTGGAGAGAGCATCATTTACTATGACAAGGCACTATTACAGTAAATCTCTGTTTCTGAGGAAATACATACTGCATGTTTGATCATTCACAAACCAGTCTTTTGTTCATCACAGTTACAAACATAAAAAAATGAGTGATCATGGTTTTAGATGCTGATAAAGCCTAGAATAAACAAAGCTGACAGCTTTATGTGTTTGCCAGTAAACAGGAACAAAATACCCTTTTAAGTATTGTATGCACATGATGGATTTTAGAAGCAAAGAAACTGTTGACGTTGAGTATTCGAGCGTATAACATCATTTATTACAATTTGAAGCTGTCAGTAGAAGATTATATTTCTGGAGTTACAGTCTCAGTCCTGGCTGCACTCTAAGGTCACACTGTGTTTGTGATACTCGACCAAAGTGATGCAATGAGCCAGACGTGTCTCATTGGATCACGGTTTCTTTTTTGGGGATTTGTTTCTGTGGCCAGACTGACCCGTTTTCTCTATTTGTGCTTTTGTCTCTTCTCTTCGCCTCCTCACTTCTGTCTCTCTAGGCCTCATGGTCCACAAACCAGACTCTCCATAAACAGGTCATTAGAAGCCCAGATTTGCTGCCCAGTATTCCCACTGGAAACTGTTTTTTATCGCCGGGAATGATGAAACGTTAATAGCCTGGCTCCCTCAAAGCTTCCCAACATGGCCAAACAGAAGTACATTGTTTTTTATAAACTTCTAGGGAGTACGTTTTCCTTTGCTGTTGGAAATTCATCCTTTTACAGTTTTTGGCCAACGTATAAAGGGCACAAAATGTTCCTTTGCCAACAATACAGCAACATTAACTGTTAAAACTATGTTGACAGAAAACCACATTCATTTACCAACTAAAAATGGGATTGTTTTGATTGAAATAGTCAGTTCACCATAACCCATCCGTTCTCATCCACTGTTTGTAGCTAAATAATAACATTGTATACACTGATATACACCGTCATTTGTGTTTTTGCAAGACAGTTATTTATGTGTTTTTCACAAATTTCCAAATCCAAGTCCCCCTCATGTTGTGTGGTCACTTTCTGTATTTAAGAGCTCAGCTAGGTGGTGCATCTTTTGCTCCAGCCTGACAAGATTACTCTCTAGCTGTGGAACTGGTAACTCGAAGTAATACATATTATATAAACTTGAAGCAAGAGGATAATGTGCGGACTAAATGGGCGAACTATAATAACTAATGTAATGCCAACAATAGTAGATGAACTGTGTGTATGTTGTATGAAACAAAAGCTTTGTATGTACTAGGCGTTCTGATGTTTCTGAAATGTGCATACGGTCAATACGGAAATAATTAACCCTTAAGAGCTATTAAGTGCATTATACAAAGCTTAAGCTGTGAATAACCTATATTTAAATCAGGCGATGCATCCATTACAGATCCAATATTACAATAAATTCCCATCAACCATCAGCTTTAATTCTGGTGTTCACTGCTTGTACCTGCTAATCATCAGCATCACCTCCAGTTGCAAAGTAATTGTGGCCAGTATATAAATGCAGTGGAGTACAAAGTACACTAATTACAACTGATATGAGGTACAGTATAAGAAATAATTGGCAGACAATTGTATAAAACTAACAACAACATAAGCTTGAGTAATTATACTTTCCACTTCTGCAGATGGAAGCTTGCAAATGTACAACCTTTACGTTGGAAGAATGCATTTTACTGTACATGTGTGAATGTATCTGAGTCCATATAATGTGAGTGAGCTACTGTGTGTTCGACCTGCTTCGTTTTTGACCCACCAGCCTCTCCACAGACAAGGAGCTCGGCGCAGAGAGGAGGAGTGTGTGAGCAACCACCATGTCAACTGTCTTCCTGTCACATTACCATACGCTCCTGCAGTAGGACTGCTAATTACGTCTGTGTGTGACAGCCACACCGCCAAGGTGGTGAGAACAAGACGGCTTGAAAGCGGCGGACGCAGGGGGGAGGGTGACTCTCTTCTCATGAGCGCGGGAGTTAGACATGGGAAAAGAACGTAATTTTGTTGTAATTCTTACTTGATTTCACTGTGATGTGGAAGGTTGACGTCTTTCATCACATTTGCTTCCGAGTTTGTAAAATATTTCACAATATAAGATGCTGCTAATTGGATGATGAAACACTTATTGGCTCGAGGGAGGTCACTACATTATTTGCTGGTTTAATAGCTCAGACAAAATTAATTGGATTTTAATTATACTTCTTCAAATAATGCACCTCATCACTTCTACATAAGACGAAGTGGGACACTATAGCTGACCGGGGATGCCATTTCAGAGTATTTCTTTTTTTAATTTAGTGACAGCTTGACATGGTTGTGTACTACTATTTTAAAATGTTATTCTGGTAGTCAGCCCTGTCAGTGGTCTGTTGGAGTTTGAGCCTCCAGAGGTGAGCTTCAAACAAGCTCAGACAGATAAAACTGGTAAAATTGAGTGAGGGAGAGTCTAGTTGTGATATTCCTGTGGTATTCCTCAGGCTGCACGGCTCTCTGGGGCTTTTCGCAGCGTGTGAGCTGTGGGAGAGGGAAGAGCAACAGGAAGGAGATATGACAGTTAGTCACCTCAGAGACGGGAACAGACTGAGGAGATCTGAGACCTGCTCCCAAATGGCTTTTGACAGTTTAACACTATCTACTCTCTCTCTCTCTATACTCCTGCTTCACTCTCTTCACGCATGTATGTCAATGTATTTTAGATTAGCTGTCTCCACTTGTGTTGGATGCTGCTGCATTGTATTCCCATGTTAAAAAAAACTCAATATTACCCTGATCTTCACCTTTTTGCTCCCCAGTTAAATTCAGAATATTACTCCTTCATATGAAAGCCCTGCAGAGTCTTGCACCTGCTTACATCACAGGTCCACTTGTGCCCTGCAGCACTTTACGGCCCCTCAGATCTTTATTCCAAGCTCTGTTGCGCAGTTACATCTAAAAAAAGGCCAGGGACAGTGCGTACAAACTGTGACAGTGGCTTGAATGGATTAATTTTTTTCTAAATTAAAAGAAAAGATCAAATGCAGGCAGGGGCCAGGGTCTTTGCAGATAGATACATCCTACTAATAGTTCTTTTAATGACTGAATTCAGTAATAAGACTGCTAAAACATTTTGACCTCCAAATCACCAAATCATTGCTCAGAATGGATCCGTCAGTCTTGACACAAATGTTTTATCACACATTAAATGCTAGTTGAATTCACAGTTAAGGTTAAAGGTTCAAGGTTAACATACAAAGAATATTGTTTCCTTATTGGTTGATGATTTCTGCTCTTTGTGTCTATATTTGATCTACTTTACACTTTTCAATAGACATCCTCCTCTCCTCGTGATGGCCTACTTTATTTAAATGATATTTGAAGGACATGGGTTCAGCGTTATGTCCATCCGTCAACGCACAATGAGTCGGTATGCAAATGTATGCTAAAAGGAAAAGACAAATGTAAGAGTGGACCACCCCTTCTTGACAGAAAGAGAGCAGCAGGACTTATTTCTGCACATTGGAAACACTCTTACCAGATCTAGGCAGAATATGGACAAGCAAAGCTCAATAAAGGTGGAAACTGTAGTATAAATATTCATAACTGTTCTATATACGACACATCACTCTGAATCGGCATCATAGTACTCTAGGGTGGAGGTGACAGTGGTTTCTATCAATCAATTATTTTTTACATTCTCTTTTCAGAGACACTTTTTAGGAAATCATGGATATGGATGAAAATGTACATTTAAAAAAGCCAAGTTAGGTGCCATTGTCCAAGCACCTCACCTAAAATGTAGTTTTTCTTTATTGATAATTTCTCATTAAATTAATTGGATTTAGTGCCGCTCCTCTTTCTCATGACTTTTAAAGTGATGTTTTAACAATTGAAATGCTTATTAAACAAGTGGACAGATTATTAAAATGCAGTGTCCTAGTAGTGGAAAAGTTGTATACAAATGTGATTGTTCCGCAGCAGTAAAAATGTTAAAGGTGATGCTTAAATGAGCAGCAGCAGCCGAGTTAATTTGAAAAAGCTTTCATCCGTTTGCTTCTGTTGCGGCAGAAAGTTCAGCACTCTACTCAGATGCTCGTTTCTTGATTGTTAAATATATAAGTTCCTGAAACTGATTTCCGACTCATGAAGCATTTTCAAAAGTGGAAAAAATGAACTTTAGCCTAAAAAAAGCTCATCAACCTGAAAGTAAAAACCCAAACTGCTGATGTCTGTGTTAAAGACCAGCTCAGGAGAATAACCTCCCCCACCTGAATCCTTAAATATGACTCTTACTCTTTACAGGCGGAGGGATCCTCATTCCTGCAGATGGGAGCGTCTCTTGAGCAGCAGATCGTCTGCATGTTCAAGGTATAGTAAAACATTTCAGAGTTACAATAACTGACAATCCAACCTCATTTGAACCCAATTTTGGGATTAAAATCTGGTTGTTGGGTCAATCCAGACAACTGGGACGACCCAGGCTGATAAAGTCCATGTAAGGACAACAACCAGCAAGGGAATCCCTGATCTGAAGTCATGGCCCCAATTTCTACAAGTTGATACAATCTGTGTTTATGATTGTGCAAACAATTCTCATGAGATCATAGGGTTTAATGTCACTGATGTTTTGCCAATCAAAGGGATGATCTCAGTTCAGTCTGTGAAACCAAAACATGGTCTGATTTTCTCATCATCAGTCCATCACAATTTTGCACTAAGTCCTTCATCTGATAACCTCATTACCATGGATATTATCATTTTGCTACTTTATTTCTATATGTCCCTGTTTCAGCTCATGGAGGAGTATGACTGGGGCGAGTTTGCGGTGATCACCAGTTTGCTGCCGGGCTACGACACCTTTGTGGATATAGTTCAGTCCTACACAGATACCTCCTATTTCCTGTGGAACCTGCAGGATGTTTTGTCTCTGGAAATGTCCGTTGGGTCAAATGATGCGAGGACGAAGCGCATGTTGCAGCAGGTACAATGAGCTATAGAAATCCCATATTGGGTGGCACCAGCTTTAATCTATCACTTAGTTTGTGTGAGACGCTCAATTCTTACAAATAAGTGCTGTACTAAATGGGGTTACTGCATCAAAACTTGTCTCTGAACACCTACATGGTGTTTTCAGTTACTCTGGATGATTCGACCTCTACTCAGGTTGAGTGTGGGTTGGAGCTTTGATGGGAATGTATTACCTTTACGAATGACTATCTTCCAATTCAAATGATAAATATGTAATTTTTTCCACCCTAAAGCTTGACAATGATTGTACAGGTGGACATTTTATACATGTCGTATACGTCAGGCTCTTGCACAGTTGAAGCAGAGCCGCAGGTTGGTTGCCTGAGTTCCCATAACATGACAATTGTTAACAATGTACAAACTATACAGTAAAACACATTTACTTTAAAAGAAAAAAATTCAGTAGACTCATTTTGAACACCATGCGTTATATAAATAACATGTATTATTATCATTATTATTAGGAACATGTTTACTGGGGCAATAAGGATAGTACTGTAATTTTCTCATAGATGTCTTAACCATCAGATTCATTTTTGCAGTCAGTAAAGTCGGCTTGATATCAGAGAGAATGCAGGTTTAGGTCACTTCTACATTGGGTTCACTTCATTTGTCTATGAAAGAACTAGTCTGTGTGAGGCAATCTTTGTATTTATTGTTTAATTGGTTGGCATTAGTTTCGTGAAACTTAAATCTGAAACAGCAAAAAGTTTAGAAGCAGGCTGAAGTTTGGGGAACAGCTGGTGCTGCAGGCTCTTGATGACCTGCAGCATGTTCAGGCTGTTTTCTCTCTGACGGACTTGTTTTCTCCCTCCGCAGGTGGATTCTCAGGTCCTGATGGCGTATTGCTCCTATGAGGAGGCACAGTACTTGTTTCAACAGGCTGCTGAGGTGGGTCTGCTGGGTCCAGGATACATCTGGATCATCCCCAGTCAGGCCGTGGGCAACCCTGATAGCCCTCCACCTGCCAGCTTCCCTATTGGTGTTATCGGTGTAATTACGGACCAGTGGAGGAAGAGCCTGCGGCAGAGGGTGAGGGAGGGTGTCGCCATTGTAGCTCAAGGGGCTGAGAGCTTCAAGAAGCTGTACGGGTTTATTCCTGAGGGACAAGGTGACTGCACCAAACTGGCTAAACACTCAGACAACAATACTCTGTTCAGGTGAGTAACACTTTCTTTCAGTGAACACAACTTGAATGAATTGTGCCAGGGATGAGATATTTCTGTAGGACAAAATGGAAGTTTGCAGTACAATGGTTTCCCCGACAAAAAGTCAACAGGATTTTTTCATTGGATTTTGGCCTAGTGCAGAGAGAAAAGCTTTGAAGCAAACAAATGTTTATGTTACTTACATGTTTTGCTCAACAAGATAATTACCACAATTGTTATAATTGTTGAAGTTCAAATACGATTGCCTCAAAGCTGATGTAATGCTATTAACTAACTACTGTACACCACGGTGGCATGTCTTCAATGTCGACATCATGAAGTACATGAGTCGGGGGGACTCTTCATCATGTAGCACAGGGGGGCTGTGCTACATGATGAAGTTCAGTCTCCCCCAAAACCTCTGTTGTGTCATGTAGTCAGCGAACGCAACTTCTAGGACATGTAAAAGCTTCCAAATTCCTAATTTGGGTTTTTATTGACATTTTCGACATCATAGAACAAAACATGAACTTATAAGCCTATGTTAACCACAGACCATACAGAAATTAAAGTTGACCTCCAAACAAGGTAACTGGAAGTGCAAAAGTGTTGACTCATTTTGGGGTTTTGGGACTCATTCCTGCAGCACTGTATTCTTATAAGAGTGATCATTACTGTGGCACGTACGGAAGAGCAACACTTAAACTTCAGCTGAACAGCATGAAGTGAAAGTATGTTGCGACTCTTTTTCACATGTTCTGAAATGCAAATTGACCTAGACTCATTATTCACAGACCCTGTCTGTCAAGGATGTGTATCTTAACAGAGTGAAATCAGTCAGTAGGAACACTCTCCGCCAATCAGCCGCCTCCCTCTTCCACTAATGAGCTACTTCCAGCCTCCCACGTTAGATTAAGCCCTCCAGTGGAGCTTTAGGTTTAATTAGGAGGTGATCATTGTGTGTGTTTATATGTGTAAACGAAAATGCAAATTCTCAAATGATATATCAAAGTCCTTGATTGCGTTCAACATCAACAGGCACATGCTGAATGTGACGTGGGAAAGGAAAGATCTGTCATTCAACAGCCAAGGCTTCCTCACCAATCCTTCCATGGTCCTCGTCGCTTTGGACCGTGACAGACTTTGGGACAAGGTACTGGGCACCAGATACTGAATCACACTAACAAGCTGGCATGACGGCACACGAACAATAAGATGTTTGTCCCGTTATGTGCCCGTATAAAGTTCATATACAGAGGACTTGAATAACAAGATATATAACGGATTCACAGATTAATTACGCTGAGAGTGACATTTGCAAAGACAGTTAACATTTGCTGCTAGCAATGCACCCAGGGATGATCAAATAACTGCCATTGGAGTGCGTTGATACTGATAGAATCGTTCGTAGGAGTATCTTTTTTATGATCTCTAAATGTGAAGTTGTGTTCGACATCAAAAATAATGATATTCTCGGAAAGTGTAATTCACATTGAATATTTAGGAGAATATGTGTATCATGTCTGTGTTCAGATTTGACTGAGTTATACAATTGTTTACCCAAATGACATCAACGGGGCACTAAGGTTTCTTTTAAGTGTCTTGATTGCTTCTTTATGCTGTGTGTCACATCCACTGCTGCAGCTCCAACTGTGCTGACCGCAGTGGTGAACCGGCACAAACAGCAGGACAAACTACAAAACAATATCTTCCCGTTGTTTTTAGAACCCCAGCGTGAACCTGTATTTTAACCACACACAGTATCTTTTCCTCACATCTGTCCCTCTAACCCCTCCACCCCTTTTCTTGCTGTCACAGTGGAGATGTCAGCATCCTTGACTTGAACAATTGATCAAAAGATAACTCCCCAATCACTCTGAACCTCACAAATAGATGGTATTTGAAAGGTACAAGTGTAGATTGTAATCAATAATGTTTTGTGTCTGTGTGTTTCCTCTTGAAGCCACCCTCTTACTCTGGTTTTATTGTCGCCATGCTTTGCAATTTTCTTAAGACTTTTCACTCCCTTTTACACACACACAAACACACACCAATTTTTCAAAGCCGAGGGTGTATTGAAAAAGTTAGACTAAATAGAGAGACCTGAACGTAATCTCACAGCTACAGTTGAACTCATTTATTTCTGGCCTGGAAAGACCAACCTACTTCATCAATGTCACCTCCTGGCTGGTGTGTAAGTCGGCGTGTGTGTATGAACATGGACATGTAATTGTGTTGAAGTGGGGTTTTGTTTTGGTGTGTGTGTAGATTTGAAGGTAGCAGCCAGCACTTCATCTATTCCTTATGTCCTCATGTTGAAGTGTAGATATACTGCTGTTGTGGACACACACACACACACACACACACACACACACACACACACACACACACACACACACACACACACACACACACACACACACACACACACACACACACACACACACACACACACACACACACACACACACACACACACACACACAGAGTTTTGCACAGTTGAATTGTTGCACAAGGTGATTGTACTGCTAAGTCAACAGATATAATAGGTGTGATCTTTATTGTCCTCAAAGGGGAAATTCATTTTGTTCAGGTTAGTACTACCAACAGCGGTACAATAAATATCATGACTCAATATCAATCTCATGAAACATTAACATTTTACGTAACATTACATAAACTCAGGGGTATATCCCTTTCAAACGGATAACTTAAATTCAGTGCAACAGTACAAGTCCTTAGAGATTGTTTTTTTGTATGCTATCAAAGGTTGCTGGGATGAAGTCTGATAAGGCGGATTTTTAACCTGCGGTGGACGATGGGCAGTGACTCTACAGTCCTGACTCCAGCAAGGAGCTCATTCCACCAGTGAGGAGAGCCAGGACCGAGATAAGCGACCATAGGTTTTCTGAGTAATGGTTCCCTTCACTGCCCTGTAGGCCAACACTGGAGTTTTGAACTGCATCAAACAGGGGGCCAGCGCAGTGAATGGAGAAGAGGGATTCTCTGCAGAGGTCTGATGAGACCATGACTGAGAAATGTTTACCTACAAAACATGCATTTGAAATCTATGACGTCCTATATGGATGCCCTAGGATGAATCTTAACATCTAAGAAAGAACAAATGTAATCATGCATTAACTTTGATTTTTAACATGCAGTATTGGGGACATTTCTTAGATTTTTAACCCAGTATCCAAGAATCAATACCAGTTTTGGCAACAAATGACAGAGCTTCAACTTAAGATCCTCTATGAGAGGAAGCGACATCCCATAACAAGACAGATTGAAATGAGCGATCTTCACAACTGGCATCTCTGCGATACCCTCATTCACAGATGGTGTGGAGAAACAAATCACTGTCTCGCACAATATACTGTACCTTCATGCAGATTTGTAAATCATCCATGCATGACGAAGGAAGAGCGTTAGCATGAGCGAGCAGAAGAACAAATCAAGAGTGGGTATGAATAAGAGCTCTCATTAAAGCTGTAAGAGAGCAAGTTTCACATGCAGTAAGTCAGCGCTGGCTGAGCTCACCATGGCTCATTAGGTTGGGTTGATATGACAAACAGTCCTGGCTCTCACAGAGAGGGTTTCACTGAGTTTAGTGTCAACATCGATGGGATTATTCTCTGTGTGATGTGACAATATACCACAATTCTAGTCCCAAGTGGCTCCCTCTGACATTGAAAAACTAAATGCACCTCTTTTTTCTCTTGGCTACAGTATATTTTAGTCTGGCAGCAAATCTGTGTGTCAATCACAGTTGAGCACGCTTTGTTATCAAAATGATTTCTAATTATGAAAGTAGCTCTACAAATAGCATCAAATATTTGAAAAGCAAAAAGACTTTAACACACAGATAATTAACACCACTAATTACTTGAACAGTTCCCATTTATGAACAGTGACATTTCAATTTGTTATTCACTTGAAGAAGAAAATTAATAATTGAATAATCATTCAACAAAATGAACACAGATTGAAGGCAACACATGTTGGGATGTATAATTAATGTGAGGCAGTTGGTATCTTTGTTTTATATTCTGCTTTTTTTCTAAAAATGTCTAACTCAAACACTTTTAAGTCTTTGAGGCATTAATGAACTCTACTCTTCTTTCATCTTCTAATCCTCTTCCTCCTGGTCAGCACATGCTAATTTCCATTTTAAAATAAAATAGAAAATGCATTCATCCTGTGAAGTTGGGAGAGACAAGACAGGGAAAGAGAGAAGGGGTTGATATGCAGATCAGGTCGAGGGTGAGATTCAAATACTTGTGCAGGATCGCGCTGAGGTTTTTGTCTCTCACCCTCCCTCTTCAGGTCGGAACTTTCTCCCGAGGGATCCTTCAGGTTCGCTACCCGGTTTGGCCTCGATACGGCAGCTTTCTGGAGCAGGTGTCCGATGACCGCCACCTGACTGTGGCCACGCTGGAGGAGCATCCCTTCGTCATGGTGGAGAACGTGGACCCGGGCACTGGCACATGTGTCCGCAACACAGTGCCCTGCAGGCGCCAGTCCAATCAAACAGGAAGGTACGCAAAGCAACGCAAACACGCTTGTTACATATGCACGAACATGACATACTAAAGATTTAGACACAGAGATGGCTATTGAACCCTAATACTTTTTGGGTTATCAAAAACTGTCCAAATCTTGTATTGAATGTCGGTCAGGTTAAGAGTCTTGTGTACTTTTATTTTTTAAAAGAGGTTATTAAAGGTGGGGTAGGTAATTTTGGAGAAACCAGCTTGAGTGCGCTAGAATTTGAAAATACACAGCCGGAAAAAATCTGCCACTTCCTTACAGAGACCCTCCTCCAACACACGAACGTGCACATGACCAATGAGGGCACGAGACAAGTTTGTGCACAGATGGAAGGCTGACAGGCAGGTAGGCCATCCAGTTATTTTTAGTCGGGCCGGCTAAAATGATTGGTCGTGCTTTTTACAGCGCTACGGCTTCCACAGATGAATTTTTTAATGTATTTATCTTCAAAGCATTTAATATATTCATTGCTATCGGGATGTTAAGAGCATTCCATGGAATATAACAAAAAGTGTTTCTGAAATAAATGACATACCCCACCTTTAAGTCCTGAATGTAAGTTTGCGGTTGGCCTAATTGTGTTTTATGCAGTACCATTATGCTAGCATGCCAATGTATTGTGTGTTATGCGGTGTTCAGGTTGGTTAATAAACGTGGATCGTGGATTTTTGCGTCTTTCAGTATGATTCTGTGACAATCAAACATTTTACAATTTTTGGTAACACTTTATATTAAGGTACACAAATTAACCATCAACTAGTTGTTAATTAACATGCATATTAGCAGTATATTGGCTCTTTATTAGCCATTATAAAACACTTATTAATGCCTTATTCTACATGACCATATTCTAAGAGTAAGACATTAGTTGAGAGTTTTTCCTCAATAACCCTCTGCTTATTTATTGCAAGTAAGGAAGTTGTTGAACTTGAGTTTTGGTCTTAATATGCGCTGCTCAATATATGGGCCTAATAAGGCAGTAGTACCACAAGAATAGTAATTCTCCCATAATAACACTTAACAAATATGATCTATTCTTATGTAACAAGACATGAAACTATAAGTGTTAAAGCTCCCATGTCATGCTTTTCCGGTTATTACCCGTCCCCTTGTGTGTTATGAAGGTTTTTATGCATGTAAACGGTGTGCAGAGTCAAAACCCTCAAAGTACACCCTGTAGCGAGTAAAACTCTAACACAGAAAATACCTCCCCAAAACGCCTCGTTGGAGATACGTCACTGGCCATTTGAGTCTTCCATTTCGTTCCGGGTACGGCATGATGTCAAGCGGTACCCGGAACGAAATGGACCAATTCCGAAGAGCCGTTACGTTACGTCCGCTGAGCCGTTACGTTAAGCCCCCGCTGATTGGTCCAAATTGACCGATCCACGGACTTCCTCACACACACATCTGTGTGCAGGGAGCAGGCAGCTCAGCTGATTTCTCCTCCCTGGCTGCAGGCTGATAACAGACAGTTGGGATCGCGGCAAAATTCTCTCTGCAGACCCATTCTCACAGCGTTTATCAACCTTTTTCTTACTCAATATCAAGCCACACTTATTGTTTTTACTTCGGATGTGAGTTTGTGTGTGCTCAGGATGAGTTTGGCTGTGTTTCGCTATGTATCCTAAACAAGGAAGCAACACCTCCACGGAGCTCAGCGCGATTCACAACGTCCCGACCAATCAGAGCACACTGTGCTCACAGGGAGGGTGGGGGCTGGAGCTATTGGAGCTACAACGAGCCGTTAAAGGCAAATAGTGAAATTCAGTGAATACAAGTAGTTTACAGAGATGCTGTATGAGAAACCAATGTGAGTTTGGAAAAATGCACAGTATAAATCTATTTTAGTATACCTCAACAATGGAATTATGATCAGTGGAAATGGCCATGACACCTCTCCTTTAATTGTGTCTAAATAACTCAAAATTAGGTATTTCTATCTAAGAATATGTTTTGGGGTATTGACAGTTCAGCTACCAATAGCAAGGTGATATTGACCTGTATGTTTCATATTTGCACATTTATATTTTTGTGAAATTTGTACTGAAGGTTAGACAGGAAACCGGGTACAGGAAGTAGCAGAAAGTTAACTGGCATGGCAGTAGAATGGCAGAGCATGGCAGTAGACTGCTACTAATTTTCCCTATGTAACCTGAAGAGTAAAAGGGTCAAGTCCGTCAGAAAGCAATGACTGTAAGTGTAAGTGTAATCCTTACACTTTTTGTAACTTCTTTTTGTATAGTTTCACTCCGTTTGAATTTTTGGTAATTTTGGAGAAACCAGCTCGAGTGCGCTAGAATTTGAAAATACACAGCCGGAAAATATCTGCCACTTCCTTACAGAGCCCCTCCTCCTCCAACACACGAACGCGCACATGACCAATGAGGGCACGAGATAAGTTTGTGCACAGATGGAAGGCTGACAGGCAGGTAGGCCATCCAGTTATTTTAGCCGGCCCGGCTAAAATGATTGGTCGTGCTTTTTACAGTATTACGGCTTCCACAGATGACATTTTTGTATGGATTTTTTGTCAAAGCACTTAAGATATTCATTGCTATCGGGATGTTAAGAGCATTCAATGGAATATAACAAAAAGTGTATCTCGAGCCGGTTTCTCAAACTTACCTACCCCACCTTTAATATAAAGTGTTACCCAATTTTGACTCCATCAGCTGTGCAATTTAGTATTATAAGTTATATCATATTACTTTTACTGAATCATAGCGTCCACATCATCAGATCCAGTTTTCTCCATTGATGTAGTTCTAGGTGCAAACTTTCTATGATTCTTAGCATCACCTCTCAAGGTCTATTTAGTCCAGAAACTCCAGAACAAGCGAGCGAGTGGACCTTAAGTTGATATTATTTTGTTAGTTGCTGTTTTTAAAAGGAATACTTCCTTCACAAAATGACTATTTGTGAATCACTTACCCCTTGTTACTGTACCTTGCATTCTCAAAGAAAACTTCTCTTGCATTTCATCTCTCAAAAATCATATTATTTATTTGATAAGAAATATTAAGATTATAATGACACTTTTGATGATAAAGTTGCCAATATGCTATCTTTGTTTAGCCACATTTTGAGTGCCTACATAAAAAATACTTTAAAGAAATGGATTTCAAAACGTATAATGTCTTCACGAGTACTGAAACATTTCAAATTATACGCAGTCATAAACACAGACACCTCTGTTTCTCTGCCCCAGTTTAGTTCAGTCGACACTGCGAACCTCCACACTTCATTAAGCACAGAGTAATTGTGTGTGTTGAGTGTCTAAGCACCTTAAAAACACACCTCTGGTGTCAAACACCGAGCGCAGCATGGCAGAAGACAGCCATTAAACAGCTATTACCTATAACTACGTACAACTGGTGCTCTTCAGGAATGCACAATGTCTTCATTATGTTCAAACAATAAAAGTTCAAGACTGTCATAAATATAATTGCGTCGTAAAACTATTGTCAACCACTTTAACTTTATTGTTTCCACATTGACAACTCCTACAAAACATCATATTTTTATTTTGGGAAATCCTAAAATCAATCGTGTCTATCCTCAAAGATGAAGAATGGGATGTCAAAGTATCACTAAGTCATGTTTGACTTGTTCCTGTATGTGCTGAAGCAAACTGTTTCAGAGTTGTTTTAAAATATAGATTTACTCAAGGTCGACTTACTGTCTTTCTCTGGAAATTCTCTTCGGCATGAGATATGAAGTGTCTCCTTGTTTCCGATCGGTGGTCGTTACACGTATGAATGTAATATTATTTAATAAGATGGCCAGTAACACCTTAGAATGTGCCGTCTCCATTTGCATTTGAAAATCGGTTCTTTGCAAATGATATCTGAGACAAAGTGTGCCTAAAACCTGCTGTGTTGGAATAATGAATCAGAGATGGCACATATGTCTCTGATCACAGACACATTGTTGTGTTTCTGCTTGGATCCTCCAAGATAGCATTAATGAATTATTTCTATGTATTTATTTCAAAGTGATTTTCTTTGTTGGTCCGCGTGAAAGGAAATGCTAATACTTGATTAGTCTTTTTATGGTGTTCACTATGATATGCGTGCATATTTACGACATTTAGATTTGGTTTCTAAAGGCTTTCATGTTGCGTTTTCATTGGACAATAACTTGTACAAATGAAAAGATGAGATCTACTTCACCAACCAACAGTTTTCATTATGGACTTCAAGGAAACCAGAATAAAATATTAACTAATGCAATGACTTTCCATTTTCTGTGGCTGCTTGGGACTAGTACATTTGGCTTGCCGATGTTGGGACAACAGCACACCAGAAGAAAAGTTCCCACATTCACAAATGATTAATAGATCCTCTGAAGCAGCAGAGCATATACTGTCCAGCATGCCAAGAGATTTGGGAATAACAATAAAACAGAGAAAACACGCAATTTGCTGCCAGTTCTGCACCTTTTAATGCCAGAACCACCACACCTCAGTGCCCTGATTTAGTCATTTATTTAAGGGCTCAACCCAACCTTGACCTACTGTATATCTCCACTATGCACTCAGGAGTTGTGTTATTTCCAACTTTAAATCTCACTGGAGGATTTATTTGTGCTTGTTATTGATTGTTATGTATTTCTGCTGCTGTGCTGTTTGCTTGCCACATAGAGCTTACCAAAGTATAGAACCATAACAATTTGCCGAAGTATGATAATACCAAAAAAAGAAGATAACATTTGGCTTTGTGGCACATTGTCAAACACATGCAAAACAAAATACATCCAGCCGCACATGGAACATTCCTGCATCTTAAGTTCCTTGAATCACATTTATAAATATTTTAAGCACAAAATACGTGTAAAAACATTGATTTATGTCTAAAAATGCTCAAAATTGATACTGCTGTCTTAACTGTCTGTTAAATATAAAGCCATATTATTGGACAGTTAGCTTAACTTATCATGAAACACAAATCAGAACACAGCTAGCGTGTTTCTGTCCAAAGGTACAAACAATTTGCCTCGTAACCAAATAAGTCCTATAGTTGAAGGATTTTCTTTAACCTTCAGACAAAGCCAGGCTAGCTACTAGGGTTAGGGTTATGCTCTTCATGCTAAGCTAACAAGCTGCTGGCTACATCTTCATATAAAACACAAAGATGTGAAACTTCTCATCTAAGATTGAAAGAAAGTCAATCAAATGTATTAATCAAAATGACAAACTACCTATTTAAATGTATAGTTGATGCAGAATGTTATATTATGGACTGCGTTGGAACCTTTTATCCAGCAAGTCACATCTCACAGGACCACTATAACTTGTATTGAACAATTATATATTTAATGTCTAATTACCTTTTTATCGCACAACAGAAAACAAACAATAGCCTGTAAATGCCATGTTAATTTTCCATGTATTGCGTCCACATGTATCCTTGAGTGTGTGTGTGTGTGTGTGTGTGTTAGAGTGTATCAGTTATGCAGATTGCAGAGCTGACCATGGCTGGCACATTAATTATGGAGAGAGATATGTAGCGGCTGTTGTTGGGCGCAATGGCACATTGATTGCCAGTAAAGAAGATTTATTTGTTCAACATGGGGACATCTGTCATAGCATGGGACAATGTTATCCCATCCTTCCCTTTTTCTGTTTCTCTTTCACCATTTCTCTAAGGCTGGCATGTCCTATTTGGAAGTTGACCAACAAACAGGGAGAAGAAGAGAGGCAGAGAGGACTGGCTGCTATATTAATCAGTTAAACTTGCTGTGTGGCCTGAGCAGCTTCCCTGCAGAGCAGATGTTTAGCGAAATTAGAAAAAAATGTTGTCTTGCTCATTAAAAAATCCTTTTCTTTGGACAGATGATGGCCTCATTTGCCAGAAAGCTGGGTCTACCTCTGTGCTGATTAGGGAGCAGGAATTCTACCGTAAAATGTCTTACTCTACTTAAAAAAAACAAATGATATAGTATGTTTAGGAGCAGAGCTTTGCTGTGTTGCTTCCCACCCACTTTAGGAAAGGGAGGCACGGGAGAACCAGAACCAGGACTGAGCCAGGCAGACTGTCAGACCCTGCTGCAGTAAAGTGACTGCTGTTTTGGTCCACTAGGGTCTAATTCATCAGACAATGAATGTTCCTTGAAGTCATTCTAACAAGTTTCTGAAACTATTTTCTTTATTTTAAATCATTTTGAACTAGACACATTATATTACCAAAAGTTGTTTAACTTGTTTTAAATCCCATTGCCAAATTGAATGAGCTGGAGGATTTTACAAAACCCTGGATAACAGTTCATTTTTTTGAACTATGCTGATCTTGATAAACTACAAATAACGTTGAAGAAAGATCTAAATTATGGCAAGTAATCCATGCTAACAGTTTACGGAACTAAAACAGTAAAACCCAAGCAAAAATGGAGATTCATAACTTCCTGTACTGGCTCTTGGCATAGGGAGTAATTTGTGTGATTAAACTGGATTTCTTTGTGTTCTTTTAGATGGGGGCTCTTCTTTTTTTAATTAGGGGAAATCACCATGCCACCGTCGTGTTTTGACAATAGTTATCTTGAATATTTTTGAAACAGGAATTTAACATGACAATGTCCCTATTACTGTTTACTGTATTTCCCCCTCACCATTCTTAAATGATCACATTGGTGGTGATTACAATTATTTCCTCCTTCTCCTCGTCCTCCTCCATCTTTGCTCCTTTGCTCTCTCCGCCCTTTCCCTCCAATCTGAACCCTGTCCTGTCAGGCAGTGTCTGGTTGTTCGCCATGTGTTTCCTGTCTACTGCTCACCTGAGATTCCTCCTCTCTCCGGTCTGACTCCCTCATGGCACTTCCCTCCACGTTGCACTACTTTTTCCAGGCATTTTTATGAAGAACACAACACAACTGCTGCTAATCCTCCTCGGACACTGTACTACATGTGTGCATGTGTGCATGTGTTTGTGTGCCGGAGAGACACGGCCCAATATAAGTGTGTATGTGTGTGTGATTTGTGTGTATAATGACGACAGGTGGACAGCTCCTGCAGCAATTAATTAACGCAGCGTTTATCTGAGCTATTGACTCCTGTGAAAGAAGCGAGCCTTTCAAAAACACTTCAAATTTCTCTAAAATGAACTCTTACGCTGTTGAGAATAATCAACTTGAATGTTAATTACTCGTTTGACTCTTTATCATTCAGTGTATCCCACATTTATTCATTCACATGATTTGTTAATGATCTTTTTAAATGCTCTTTGGCTCCTGTGGTAACTAATTGACATGCTGAGGTTATCTTGCGCACACACAAACACACACACTAAGTTGAATAACTTACAAGGACTGAATAGCCCTTGTAAGTTTTAGGCCTCCACTTTGGTACTTTGGAGTTTTGTCAATGTCCTATTCAATCTGTATGCTTTTAACTTTCATCGTCCTCTGTTTTTTTGATTATTTCTTCACCATTTTCTGTCTTTCTGCTCTCTTCTTCTACACCCCATTAAGTAGCGAGGACACAGAGATGAAGTAAGTGTCTCTCACATGCTACACACCTTAATGGCCTTTGATTAGAGGCCATCACATTTACTCATGCATCTCTGTCACACTGCCTCTGTCTGTGTTTATGTGTGTTTGTGTGTGTATGTATCTATTCTCTGTCTCCTCCGTCTCCATCGACACCTTGTTAACAGATATTGATTTTAGCTAATGAACCAGCCATTGCCTGCCCTTCACTTCGCTGCTGTAGACAATAGTCACTGTCAGAATGAGAGCACACAACTATTTAGCACCCACTCTCTGGAACGAGGCAAAACAACAGCTTAGGTCTAGAAAGCTAAATATAGTCCCAGAGGCCAGACAGGACTTTATTTACCAGAATATGTTGAAAACTATCACTGCGTTTACTGTGTGTGACGCTTCTTGTTCTCATCTTTCTTTCAGTGACATCGGCCACGCGGAGTCCTACACCAAACTGTGCTGTAAGGGCTTCTGCATAGATATCCTGAAGAAACTGTCCCGCACCATCAAGTTCTCATATGACCTCTACTTAGTCACCAATGGAAAACATGGCAAGCTGGTCCGTGGTACTTGGAACGGCATGATTGGGGAGGTAAGACTGAGGGCTGAGCTATTTAAGGAAGGATAAATCCCTGAATGCAGCAGCTGGTGCAGCTGGGTTGAGTCGCTTAGTGTTCATCTACAAGGTGCTTTAAAATGTTCATCCACAGATTCAACCCAAATAAATGTAGCTTTGGGCTATGACATGCAACGATTAAATTAGAGGTAAGTGGTGTTTAGCATGCTAGCTATCACCAAATATTTGCAGTAAACTCAAAGCTGAATCACTCCAAATGAATCCTGGGGTCGAAAAGGACTTAGTATAAAACGATCTACAATATCTTTAAAAATAACTTTCTGTAGCCATGAATTTATGAAAATGTAGTCAAAATACAAAAGCACACAACAAAAGCAAAACATTACTCTGAAATAAATCAACGTTTTTTTGTGCGTTTTCCCACAAATGACATTATTCAAATACAAAATGAATTGGTCAGATGTTGGAAAAGGTTGAAAAGTGTCAGGTGTTTTACGTACAGCATTAGTTATGTTATATTGAAATGTTGATGATAAATTAGCCGTTGTCACACAGATGAAGTGATATAAGCATTTTAAAGCTGTACAGAAGGATAGTAAATCCGCTGTACACACTATAAGGATCGCCTTGTACAGTTGGGAGATGGCAGTAATGATGCACAGCATCTGGAGTGACAGCACTGCATGGCGGGGAGAAATTCTTTGATGGGTTTTGGCTTGGTCAGTGGTGTGAGGCCTTGCATGCACATATGGAGCGACGCTTTTCTTCCACACAGCGAGCCACATCAAACGCAGATGCATCTGAAAGTGAAGCACCCTGAACAGGTGTTCCTCAGGAGAGCCTTGCTGCTTGTGTTTCTGTTCCTGCAGGCGCTTTGTCAGTCTGTGTCTGTTTGTGTGTGTGTGTGTGTGTGTATGTACTACATTTATAAAAACATATTTCTTTCTGCATAATTCCTGCTTTTTTGGAAAAGAAAGCTTGGATCTAAACACTCCTGAGATGCTCTCTCTCTGGATGCTCGGATGATGAGACAAATATTTGTGTATTTCAGCAGACAGTCGTGATAAGAGTCATGCCGCAGCCTTACTGTCTGTTAGAGTCATGCCTTACTGTAGACAACTGCATTGCTGCACTGTGGCTTCCACGTCTAAAAAGGATTGCTCATGAAATTCAGAATTTGCTCTCATTTCAGCAACGAAGAGCTTGGCAGCTAGTCCTCCGGGACACAAGGAAGTTGTGATAAAATAAACCCATTCAGGCATATTTTACAGAATTATACAGTCACTAAAATAGTTTGGTTCAGATGCAAAATAAAAACAAGAAAAGCATGTTTTTAGACCACTGACTTTTATTAATTCCTCACTATTTTACCACAGTGTTTGACTTCCTTTCTGTGTCTTTCTTCTGTCAGGTTTTCTACAGGCGAGCTGACATGGCTATTGGCTCTCTCACTATCAACGAGGAGCGTTCGGAAATAATCGACTTCTCCGTGCCGTTTGTTGAGACGGGCATTAGTGTCATGGTAGCCCGCAGCAATGGCACAGTTTCCCCATCTGCTTTTCTTGGTGAGGAAAAAAAACAATTGCTTCTTTTAGACCCAAGAGTTAGTCAAATCCCATCATAACTTTTCTGTTGTATGATATACAGTAAGTGTCAGCCAATGTTGCTGCCATCTTCTGCCTCAACACTTTCTCCCAGGTTGGCCTACTTAAACGGGTTCTGTCTCTGCAGACGCTTCAGGAAACCTCCCATTAAGCTTTTATCCCGGCGATAACTGTATCCTACAACTAAATCCCCTTACGTGCCGCACACACACCTAAATCCCTTTTCCAAACCCCAAACAAGAAAATTCAGCACCAAATCCTGAACAGTGTAATTCTGTCTTCTCATTTTCTCATCTTGCGATCCTCCAACCACATATGGTGACCCCCATCACAGGCTGAGGTTTTGAAGCAGGACGTACAAAAGAGAATTACTTTAATCCTTCATGTTTTTTTCTTTCTCTTCTTCTCCACCTCTTCCTCTTCACCCCCATCTTCCTCCCCCTCCTCCAGAGCCCTACAGCCCAGCAGTTTGGGTCATGATGTTTGTGATGTGCCTGACCGTCGTGGCTGTGACAGTTTTTGTGTTTGAATACTTAAGTCCAGTCGGCTACAACCGCAGTCTGGTCAGCGCCAAAAGTGAGTGTTTAACCTTTTGTTTCACTACATGAGTAAAGTTCATCCTATAGATTTCAATGAATGTATTTTTTTTTCTTAATCTGGCATATTTTCCAATGTCTGCTGTTTCCTGGGAAAAAATACATAAAAAAATTGCCTCTTCATAGCACTTCACTGTAAGCATGCATGCCCGCCGCTAAATCCAGCCCCGTCCGCATGTTAAGAGTTTCCTCCAGGATTTTGGGGAGAGGGCTAATCAATCCCTGAATACAGCACTGACAGAGTGTGCCTCGTATCCGGGTCCGAAAGGTCATTTTCTTGTTTTAATTAGCATTGGTCGCCGCGCTAATCGAAGTCTGATTGATGGCGGTGGAACCCTCCGTTGCTGCACATGAGCAACAGTGGCAGAGAGCGATGGAAGCGAGGCTGAAACTGTGAAATTGTTCCGATGTTTGGTAGATCTCGGAAGGGTGTGAGGTGGCTCATGAATACTTCCACGGTGAACAGTAGACATTTTTTTGTAACAGCAAAAACGTGACCTAAAATCATCAAAAGGAAAGGTAGTGAGCCACTCAAACAGCTTTGGTTTAACATTTATATCTACTGTAATTGACCATTTTTTACCAGAAATTACGTTGGCTAAAGATGTCTCAATATTCAAGACCTTTTCTTTTGCAGATACAGCCTCTCTGATTCCCTCCTCACTCTGTTTCCTTAGCTCCTGGTGGCCCAACGTTCACCATCGGGAAGTCAGTGTGGCTGCTGTGGGGTATTGTCTTTAACAACTCGGTCCCCATTGAAAACCCGAAAGGAACGACCAGTAAGATCATGGTCCTGGTCTGGGCCTTCTTTGCTGTCATCTTCCTGGCTTCCTACACTGCCAACCTGGCTGCCTTCATGATCCAGGAGCAATATATCGACACAGTGTCTGGGCTTTCTGACAAGAAGGTAAGAGACTGAATAAAAAACACTTAGAATAATAACCTCTGCAATTATGAGGAGGGACGGTTCAGTGAAAGTTCACAGACATACAGAGAGCATGTGGAGCTGTGAGATACCATGTCTTTGTGTTTGAACCTACATCATCTCCTTTTCTCTCTGTTCATCACTCTGCATCCACTAATAAACCATGAACCGAAGAAAGACAAAAGACTCACTGAAGGCCTTCAAGATGAAGTCAAGTAAAAGGACTTTGTTGTGAAAGCCTCTGTCCTTTTCCTATCAGTGGGGAGCCCAGTAGCATGAATGACTAATCAATTACTGCCTTCTGTCAATACAGATGGTGTCTGAGTCTCCGCTTGTCCTGTCTGTCTTTCGGTCCGTATATCAATATTCCCCCTGTGCCGCCTCCATCTCCCGACTCGCTTACACTGTTAAAACAAGTTGGTGAAATGTCAAGCGCTTAAAAACAGTCAAGCCAGAGAGGAAAAAACAACACCTAGGGACTTTTTCTAATTGTGTGGCGAGCACACACACACACACACACACACACACACACACACACACACACACACACACACACACACACACACACACACACACACACACACACACACACACACACACACATACACACACACACACACACACACACACACACACACACACACACACACACACACACACACACACACACACACAACTAACTAGAAGAGGAGCCTCAGAGGAGCTTTAAAAGAAAGCATTTCCTACTTCATAGAAAGTGAAAAACAACACCCCGGCAGGGATCAGCAGCGCCACCTCAGTGATCTGTGGTTGTATTAGCTGACTACAGTATATTAACTTTATGCAGATGCTTTTTGTCCTACAGCATAAAGGACTAATATAAATTACCCAGCACAACACAACCTCAGCTGCCCCTTATTTTTGAGATCCTACACGATAGAGGATTAGGCTAGTTTAGGTTGTGGGCTTGCTGGGCTCACTTCTCAGGTTTTAAGGATAAGGCATGTGTTTTTCTATATTTTCCATATAGTCAATAGACGGCATGAAAAGATGAAAATCAAGGTGTGTAACCTTCAATACTTTCCAGCTTCCCCCCAGTGACTACCTCCGGTTACAAAGCAGAACTGCGGAAAATCATTAGATGCATAAATAGATATTTTTTTAAAACAGAGACCCAATCCATAAGGGACCTGAGGACACTCAGAGCCTGATCTGAATAGACAGAAGATAATTAAATATTATTCAAAGTGCAGTCGACCCAAACAGACAACATAGGGAGGAGTTTGGGGTGGAAGGATGCAAAAACACAGGACTGGAGGCTTCAATTGGTGTGAAACCAAAAGTCAATGTTTACTTTTTTGATTTGGCTCCGTAACTAAAATAATGAATAAAACATACTTTTAAGCCAAACCGTACTCTTTTTCCTAACCAATAGTTGTGTTTTTTGTTTTGTTTCAATTTACTATATTAACCACGTATTTAGAAATGAGAATTTAAATAATTTGTCTAAAAATCTATTGATAATGCAGTTAAAAAAGCCGTGGTAGCGCGATCCCAACACAACGCAGTATTTATGTTCAATAAAGACTGACAGATATCCACTTAATTTGTTCCCCCATCACTTACATTGAATTTCCTTTTTCAAGAATTCCCTTTCCCGCCAGGAGCAGGGACAATTACAATAATATTGTCATTGTTAAAATCTTGAAGTGAGTATTGTAATAAGATAGATGTGAAAAAATAGGACTCATCCTTCTATTCTCACATCTGACGTTTGCTTAAATGTTAGGACAGCTAATTATCAAAAAACAAAAAGATGTATAGAATCTCAACTAAATCCATTAGAGTTGCAGCTGAAGAGTGATTATAGAACTCACATGCACACACCCACTCACAAACTCACAGTTTTGATTGGCCCATTCATTTTCGCACGGCTCAAAAGGTCAACGCCGCATACAAGATGAATAGATCTTTCCTGTTTACAGTCTAATTGAGCTCTAACAGACGTATTTGTGCTTCATCCTGCATTAATACGTCAGCTCGTGAAATGCAGCTTCAATCGGGTACAGATTGAGTGGATTAGGATCATCTGTTGGCAGTAAAATGATTCAAACAGATGTGTGTACTGATCAGATGTAATCAAACGGAGGTGAGCTGAACGGTGTACTGGCCATTCAAACAGCATTGAGTTTGGCTGCTGATTAAATCACCCATGGGAAAAACAATGGACTGACTCTAAAATGGATTTCATTTAACTGAGTAGTCCCTCGTCCTCTTTACTCCTCTCCAAACCATTTCTTCATTCCGGTCCCGTTTTTGCTCTTCTGTGTTTTGCTTTCTTCTTTGCTTTCCTTTTTATTCGTATTTTCTCCATTTTCTTTTTCTTTCCCCTTTCCTCCTCTCTTCCTCTTCTTCTTTCCTTTATTCATTTATCATCTTCTCCTTGCCTTCATTATATTTTCTCATCTCTTCTGATTACCTTTCCTCTTTATTTGCCTTTCTTCTTTTCTTTTTTCCTTTTTCTTCCACTCACCTCATCTTTTTCTCCTCTTCTACTTTCCTTTCCTTTCTCCTTTTTCTCCTCTTCTACTTTCCTTTCCTTTCTCCTTTTTCTCCTCTCTTATCCTTTTTCGTCTTTCGTTCTTTGCTCTCTGACTCTTTACTTATCCCTATTCTACCCTCTGTCCTTCTTCTCCTCTGTTTCCTCCCCTGTTCCTCTTGTTATGCCTTCTTTTATGTCCTCTTCTTCTTGCCCCCATCTTCCCCTATTCTGCTATCGCTCCCTTCAGTCTCTCTCCTCTCCTCTCCTTTCATTTTATCCTCACTCCCTTCTGTCTCTCCCCCCCCCTTGTCCCTACCAAACTTCTTCTCTTACTTCCCTCTATTTTCGTGTCTCCTTCTCCTCATCTCTCATATCTTCTCCCCCCTTTCCTTTCCTCTCATCCCGTGTCTTCCTACAGTTCCAGAAACCACATGAGCATTATCCTCCTTTTCGCTTTGGGACGGTCCCGAACGGGAGCACAGAGAGGAACATCCGCAGCAACTACCCCGACATGCACATGCACATGATGAAATACAACCAGAAGGGGGTGGAAGAAGCTCTAGAAAGCCTGAAAACTGGGTACAGTTTTACTTACTTTTGAACTTTGTTACACAATTAAGATAAGAGGCTATTTTTAAATGACCCTCCTGCTAGGGAAGATCTGAGACACATATCACAAGTCATTATGATAATCATTTGGGTGACGCAACAGAGATTTGATGTCCTTTGTGATGTAGCATTTATTTGTGAACAGGCCGATTTGATGGGTGTATTTTTAGATGAAAAGAAATCAAGCCTAGTGCAGTTTACTTTGTATAAAAAAAGAGCTGTCAAACATGAAATCTTCACTTATAACCAGTTGAAAACATTTGAAGTTATTTGAACCATATTGAGCATTAAACATTTTGTACACTCAGTAAAACCTCTCGCATTCATGGTCCCCAGAGCATAGGTATACACCATTTGTATTGAATGGTTTGAGTATAAAACCACTAATACTGAAGACTTCTTTAGGACAGACATACAAATCTAACATGTGTGTAAGAAACTATTACACTTTTTAGGAGCTAAACCTTTTCTCAGATAAAGACGTGTTATTGTGATGCAGGAAACTGGACGCTTTCATCTACGACGCTGCCGTTTTGAACTACATGGCCGGGAAGGACGAGGGCTGCAAGCTGGTGACCATCGGCAGCGGGAAAGTATTTGCCACCACAGGATACGGCATCGCTCTGCAGAAGGACTCCCGCTGGAAACGTCTTATTGACCTGGCTCTGCTGCAGTTCCTTGGAGACGGTGATCCATACCTTACAATATATAATACACAATCCTTGACTGAACACACTCTCTGAACACACTGTACACTTTGCAGTATTTTATCTGTTTGTGTTGTTCTTCTCTGGCTGACACTCTGTATGTGATCTGTTGAACTGGCTTCAGTCCAGTTCAGCGTTTCCTGTGTCAGCAGGGAAGTGGGCTTACAGGGAAGAGTTAATATCCTGGAGAACAGCAGGGAGAGTTAGAGATACGATTATCTCCATTACACACAAACACACCCGTTTGCTTCCTACCTATATATACACAAACACGCTCACCATGAGGGTGGAATTAATATCCTCCGCTCCTCTGGGAGCTTAAGAGCACCCCACACACTCTTGCCGAGCTTTCAGGGATGATTTAAGAAAAGGTGTCTTGATGATCACCATATGCTGACTGAGAGGGAAAATAGGCCTTGCTCCCTGAATGCCGCTGTGGAGAACGCAGCTCAAGAGGTGGCCACCTGTTCAGAGGGCTGGAGGAATAGCTTATGGGGCAATGAAAGCTTGAGGAAATGGTGTTCAAGTGCTGTAAATTATTCTCATTTAAAATGTGCTTTGTTTGTGTGTTGGGATTCCTCTACACTTCATTGTAGTGTGCAGCCAGAAAGACCCTTTTCAAGTACAAATTATATATGTTTTTGCAATCATTTTATACACAATTCCCCAAATGGCAGAATATGGATCAGTCAGGTTGATAATGTTGAAGTACTGACTTTTAGCTTTAGTTTGAGGGTTATTGCATTATTGGACTTGTAGGTCATTTTGTGCAGTTTGTGTACAGTTGAAGTCCCGCAGTGTTCTGACAATGGAGCAGGAAAAAGAGCAGAACTGAATGTGTCTTATCTGCCCAAGTCTCGCCAATTTTGTCACCTGACCTCATGGAAGGTAGTGAAGCAAAAGCGTTCCTATCATCAGACAATTGAATACTGTTGTATGAATGATTTAGTTTGAAAGAAAAAACACTGTACATGGTCGATACATCAGTTTTCCCTATTACATAGGCCCATGTGCATATTTTTTGATATTTTCTGTGTTTCTAAGTCATACTTATGACTTGGATGTTGATATGGGGGATACCAGGGTTGGATCAACACAGAAAAAAAATAGAAAAAACAAATAAGAAGATGGCTGCCACTCAAGCCACTACAAGGATTTTAGCCCCCGATATGAAATAATACCCAATATTACCCATGATCTTCACGATATTCATCTTGATTGTAAGCTATCATATATCTTACTCCTTATGACTCTGACCAGTCATCTCATATACTTTTTCTTCTCCCCCCTCTACTCTTATAAACCTACTTCCCTCCAGGAGACACGCAGCGCTTGGAGACGGTGTGGTTGTCGGGCATCTGTCAGAACGAGAAGAACGAAGTGATGAGCAGCAAGCTGGACATTGACAACATGGCGGGAGTCTTCTACATGCTGCTCGTGGCCATGGGCCTCAGCATGCTGGTCTTTGCCTGGGAACACTTGCTCTACTGGAAACTGAGACACTCCCTCCGCAAGTCTCGCAAACTTGACTACATGTTGGCCATCAGTAGGGTGAGATATGCAAATAAGTCATTTGATTGATAAGATTTTCTTTTCTCACTTGGGTAGCTTGTCGTCTTATGGAGTACCGGTTGGTTTGATTTTGAGTGCTTGGTCATGGGGAGAAATGACTGATTACTGATTCCTAAAGTGGTTATTTAGTTTGTGAAAAGCGTATTGGCTGGCTGAAATTGGATTGGTTAAGTAACAGCTCTGTTGAGTGATTGAAAGATTGGCTGGTTGATTATTTTTTACTGTTAAGTGGTTGCTTGTTTGCAGTGATATGTTGTTTTAAATTAAGTGGATTTTATGTGATGATGAATAAGTGCAAATGTATGTGTATTTGCATGTCATTACATTGTATCATTAGCAGGCCTTGTTAAAATATTAGCTAAAATATCACTGCATCGTTATTAAAAATAAGAGGGGAGAGGAGAGATAAATGGTACAGAAAAGAAGCACTAATTCTGGTGTTTACTCTTAGCATTTAACTCAAATTGCTCAATGTTAATTTGCAATTAGCCTTAATCAGTGCCCGGTTTGTTGATGCCGTTGTTTGGGACTGTGGCCATTGAGGCATAAAAAGCTCTGACTGAAGATGCAGCCAGGGAAATGTCTACGGAAACCAGCCTCTGTGCTCCTTTACTGTGTAATTACACTATTGTGCCTGGATCGGGGATTTATCAGATTAACTGCCAAATGACTATCTGATCATTAATCCGTGCGGGGTGGCCCCAAGGGCCAAATTAAATGTGTCTCTTTCAGGATCTCCCAGCCAACTGTAAGCAGAGAGCAGTCATGGGATTTGGATCTGCGTTTGTCTATGCTGTTATAGGTGGTGTGTGTGTGTGTGTGTGTGTGTGTGTGTGTGTGTGTGTGTGTGTGTGTGTGTGTGTGTGTGTGTGTGTGTGTGTGTGTGTGTGTGTGTGTGTGTGTGTGTGTGTGTGTGTGTGTGTGTGTGTGTGTGTGTGTGTGTGTGAAGCAATCCCCTCAGCTTAAACTGTTTTTCTTTGACTCCCGGGAGAATGCATAATACATTTGTGACTAAGTGCCTCAGTGATGAAATGAGATATTAATGAAATCAGTTTTTTATTAAACTGCTAGTGGGGTTTTTATTAGTTAGGAGGTGGAACGTAACTTTGAAACGCACAAATTGGTTGAAATTTATTCTGTGAAATTGTCCCCTGAGGAGTGCTAGGTTGATTCGAGGTTAAACTGTTTGTAGCTAACTATTGATTTAATTCCAAATAATAAGGGGATTTATACTCTACTTCTTTTTCTCTTGTCTGTTTTCCACCTCTTGTTCCATCCTCTTTCTTTCTTTATCATTCTGTTTCGTCTCTCAGGGTATTTATAGTTGTTTCAAGGGAGTAGAGGAACCTGGGCGTTCATCTGGTTTGGCCAAACCTGACCTAACCTCCAACTACGCTCAACAAAACATGCTTAAGATGCTTCGCACTGCCAAGGACCTGGTCTCCACTGCCAATGTTGAGACGTCTCTGGACCACGCCACCAAGACCATAGAGCATTTGAGTCGTCATGGCGGCAGCTTGCCTGTTCGTATTCCACAAGTCGCCACGGAGACTGTACCAGGAGGATTTGCCTATATTACGGAGAATCACTGCCCACTAACCCCACCTTTGACCGCTGTTACCTCTCTGAAACTCCAGAGGGGTGTGACCAGGCCAACGCCACTACGCTACACGCTCCCAACTCGCTCTTCTTCATGTCTGTATGACCGGCCACTTCCTGTGTCCAGCCTCAGTAGCCCCCATCTGGCTATGGGTGAACCACTCCCTCATCAGCACCCACACCACTACCAGACCACAGGTAGACTCTATGTAGACCCCCATCCTCACTCACCCTTCATCCCCTACAATGATCTCCAACTACCTGACATCTACGCATCTCACCCGGTCTCCACGCATCAAAACCAGCAAGTCCATGCGGGCTTCTCCAGACGGAAAAGAAGATCTAAAAGTTTCCAGTGTGAGGATGGGAATGTAGAGGGGAGAAAACACAGGGACCAGGAAAAGAGCAACATAAGCCCCGTCTATCTGAGTGAGCTCAAAGCCAACCACCTCCAAGAAAACCACATCTCCGCCCCCAGCGTTGACTGCATCTACTCAGAGGAGGTGAAGTGTCCGCGGGTAGAGAACTACGGCTCCTGGCCCCCGGAGGACATGGTGCTCAGAGGTAGACGAAGGCACCGCCGCCCCTCATTCCTTAAAGCAACGTGGGGCAGCGAGCAGATGCGTCAGATGGAGGAATCCCTGTCATCCCTGTCCAGCCAATCGCAGTCTGCCCTGCCGGACCTGTTCCCATGCATGCTTCCTCAGACCGCACCTGCAAAGCCCTACAACCCTGCCCAACTTCGAAACAACCTGTGCCTCCCACGGAACCAGGCCTACCTCCACATAAGGGAGGACCATAGGAGGCCTAATGGGCGTAAGGGCCAGAGGCTGCGCTACTCCCACTCCGCCCACCTCCCGACATACGGAGAGGCAGTGCGACATGGCAGTGGTTTAGGGCGGGGGATGGTACGCAGAGCCACCAGCTTGCTTAGCAGACAATATGCCCACTACCTGAACTCATACCCTGGACTACCGCTCTACCACGGCCCCCTAGACCTTCAGCACCACAGCCAGGCCTCCAGCAGCCCAGTGTGCCAGCTGCTGACTTGTGGTGATGGGAGATGTGGAAGCCAGCGGGCTCTGCTGTACCAGGACAGTCTATACGGAGCCTATGGCATCTATCAGGGATCCCAGACTGGATCAGAGGCCCTAGCAGGTCAGCGAGCAGGGGGTCAGCCTGCGGGGAGCCCCTGCGTACTTCGTCCTTGGCGGCGGGTTTCCAGTCTTGAGTCTGAGGTCTAATGGGAAACCAAAAGAACCTTAGAAGATGGATACTGTGGAATATCAGAGAACAGGACTCTTAAAGATGGCCACTGTTGAGAGGGGGAAGTGCTAAGATATATGAAAAGTGGAAAAGTTATAACTTGAAGTAATTGTTGATTTTTTATGTGACTTTGTGTGGTAAAGAATAGAAGTTTGGGTCAGCAGATTTTACAGATGTTTAGGACTTTTTTGATGTATACTACAATAAGATAAGAAAACTGCACAGTACCAATTTAACCTTGAGACAGTTGTGTAAAGCTGTGGGTGGGCAGGTTTTACGTACTTGCTACTTTCCTACAATGCTTGTGTTTTCTGTGCTTCAATGTGCACTAAGATTTACAACAGTCCAGGGTGTTGGCGCATGGTTAATCTATAACCAGAGTTTTCATGCCATGTGTATGTTGTACATATTTTATTGTGGGTGGTTGGGATTCAGTCTTGGTTGTTGTTAAGTAGATTAACTGTTTACAACAAGGGTGAAATAGTGAAGGGAATAAGGGATTGTGATTGTGAATACCGCCACCAAAAACAAGCAGCCACTGTAGCAAAACATTGTGAAGATGAACATGTGAAGAGTTTAATTCCAAAATAACACATTAAGGAAACAAAAACTTGACAAAGACACGGGAAAACCGTAGTTTTCTAGAATTCATTTATTTTTGAGTCATCTGTTAACATTTCAGGTGACTTCTTAAAATATGTATAATATTATGGAGCTAAACCCTTCTTCAAGTCGTCATATATAGGGAATAATGAGAGGTAGCAGTGACTTTGTGAAAGCAGTCCATATGAACACAATCTGTAAAATGATGAAGGTATTGGGAAAGCACTGACCAGCACTTGGTGTGTTAAACCATGGATTTGTGTTCCTCACTGAATTTCAGTAGGAGGCTGCAGTACAGCACAACATCACAAAGGGCCTCACAATAAAAATAAATCATTTAAATAATATATCAATATAGAGAAGTCTTATTTGAGACTGGTTAGTGTCATATTCATGTATTCTACATATGATAGGAATTTATTGTCACTCTTTAAACATTTCTAATCACATTTTAGCACAATTTTCATTTTTGTAAGGTTATTGCCGATTTACTTTAATATTTGTCATCACTGTATTAACTCTATCAGTTGGCCTATATTACGATTTTCATCTTTTTCTCATTTCCACTCTTTTATATTCCCCTGTCATCCTTGTTTTTCCCAACCCCTCTTACTTTTAAATGATCAGATTTGAATGAGGTAATGAAAGCTATTCTAGTATCTATATTACCTAGCTCCCTCACCCTGTAATGAATCACTCAGACCAATTAAAGAGCCTTTTTGGATGAACATGCACATGTGCCTCTTCTTTGTGGAGCCTTTATCTTTTGGTCTATACCTACTTTGTAGAGATACATATTACTTTAAGAAAACTCATAGTCTTAAAGCAACAGTCCGACGCTTTGGGAAAAACATGTATTTACTTTTTAGATGGGAACAATTGTTACCACCCCAATGTCTGTGTTGTAATTTTGAAGCTACAGCTAGTTAACAGATGGAAGTCTTTGTGTGGGACTTTTGTACAGATGAAACACACTTGATACACTGTTAAAGGTAGGGTAGGTAAGTTTGAGAAACCGGCTCGAGATCGCTAGAATTTGAAAATACACAACCGGAGAAAATCTGCCACTTCCTTATAAAGCCCCTCCTCCAACACACACGAACGCGCACATGACCAATGAGGGCACGAGATAAGTCTGTGCACAGATGGAAGGCTGACAGGCAGGTAGGCCATCCAGTTATTTTAGCCGGGCCGGCTAAAATGATTGGTCGTGCTTTTTACAGTATTACGGCTTCCACAGATTAATTTTTTTTATGGATTTTTTGTCAAAGCACTTAAGATATTCATTGCTATCGGGATGTTAAGAGCATTCCATGGAATATAACAAAAAGTGTATCTCGAGCTGGTCTCTCAAACTTACCTACCCTACCTTTAATGTGCTAGAAGGTGAATTTTAGGCAGAGCGAGCCTAACTGTTTCCCCCTTGTTTCCAGTCTTTATGCTAAGCTAAGCTAACCCTAACGATCTTTTGTCTGCAGCTTTTTATTTACCACACAGTTGTGAGGGGTATGGATCTTCTTGGATTGAAGAGATGGATGGAAATCATAAAGTGGCACAGTACTTGAAAATGATGGTCTGGATGATGATCAAAGCCCTCTTCTCCAGTCTCGTCATATGGAGGTCAGTCATCTGCTGCAGCATCCTGGAGGAATATGCTTCTGGGGTTTGGTTCACATGTCAGCTGGCGACTGACAGAAAAAAGAGATTGCACCAAGTGGTGAAAGTGTTATTCTTTTACTTGAAATCTTTTGAACTTTTAACAAGATTTCTGTCAGGCTTGTTGAACCTGACAGAGCAGCAGTGAGGACGTATCCTTAAACTTCCGTCAGCGCTCGCCTGAAGCAAGTTTAAGGAAAGATAAGCTACTATTCCAAGGTGACCTGTTGCCATGGCAATTACTCTCAATCTCTGTATGCTGTTGTCATGACGAGATAAGACTCCATTCAATAGGCCAGATGAGTAATGTCGGAGAGTCCAAACATTGAGCGCTTAGATTTTTCCATTACTCTCTGCTTTGTTACTGGAGCATTGCCTTAGATTGGATCCTAATATTAATTTAATCCTCCGCTGCTACTGATCCTATATTTTATTTTAGTTCAAGGTAATTGGACTTATTTTCATCCCTGAAGAGCAGAAAGGGGCTCAGCATGTCTTGGTTATCAAGACATCATTGTTGGCCCAACATACAGCCCAGATATACCCTGCCTGGAACAAGTGGATTTTGTATCTTTTTGTGGATGGCAGGAAGGAATGTATGGTAAAAAAGGGACGGTCTCAGTCTACCCTACAAAGCACATTTCTATCGAGTAAAATGGGTCAACACTATTGACATCTTCTGCTTTTAGTGGTGAGAAACATAGACTGAACTGTTATACAAATGAAACAGTTCTGAATATTTTTAAACCTGCTATTTATAGAGGTAAGATTAAATATAACAAACTCCTCTAACATTGTAACAGGGTAAAGGAAAGTGACATAACACCCAACTTCATATTTTCAGAACTGATTGGTCTTTTAAAATAACCACACACTCATATTCAAAGATGAAATGAATGCACTATGTATATCAAGAGCTAAAGGTAAAGACAAAATGAGACCCTATTTATAAATAACTTACCAACAGAAAGAATGACTTGGTTTATTGTGAGCTCCCTTGAGCACTTCTGTAAGTATTTCCTTACAACCACAACCATACCCTGTATGCACACAGTATTTAAACAGGCTATAATATGAAGCAGTACAAATGATGACAGTCGAGGTTGAAGGCATTCTGCATGTTTAATATATATGTTTCATTGTCATAATGACAAGAAAATAAAGTATTTCCATGTGGCACCTGGAAGAGGATGCATTCATGAACTGTGGTTTCCCCCTCTATTACATACTAATCATCCTGTGGAGCTTATCCCTGCTGCTCCAGGTTAGAAGAGGAAGTCATTCATTTTTACAGCCATTAGACTGGAACCACTGTCTACAGCTGGGTCTTTATGTCCAGCTGTCACATGTATCTATAATATGTCTGTGTTTTAAATTCATGAACATTCCTATTATAAGTGTTTATTTATGATTGATAAATCCTGCTATTCCAGCCATTCATGAGGCAACCGTCGACGTTGCCAAGACTGAAATATCTTAAAGGTCCCCTATTGTAATGTTTTTCATCAATATATTATATTTCTCAGATATATACAAAACATGTCTCTGAAGTGTTTGGCTCGAAATACCAAACAGATCATGCATTGAAGCATCCCATCCCTCTGTTTCAGCCCTGTTTCAAAAGTGCTGATTCTCTGACTTTTACTTTAGATGAAAATAAGGTGCCACTCCCAACACCCCTCTGCAAGATATTTGGTTAAAAAAAACACAATGGTGCTCTAGGTGGAGATTCAGGTGATAAGGTGGGGGGTTTTAACTTGGTTGGTGATTGGCTAATGGTTACAGAAGCCAAAAAATCGTTATGACATCATAAAGTGTTTCAAGGGTTTTTATATAAATGGATCAGGACAAAAAGTGAGGGAATCTTTTCCCCCGAAACGTTCAGAATCTCTTTACACAGAGGGAACACATGTTTAAGTATAAAAGACATGAAAAAGTGGATTTTGCATAATATGTGACCTTTAAGGTATTACTGCCATTCATTGTCCCCAAAAAACACGAATGAAGTTCCTTTCACACATGCAGTCTATCCCTAAAATGTGCAGAGACATTTCCAACATAGTGTCACAAGTGAATGGGAGAAGGAGATATTAAAGTAAACTGTACATAAATATCCAACTACAAGACATACAGTAGTTACATTTCAGGGAGATGGCTTGACAGCAGTTTTGTGAATAAAAGCAGTTACATTGCAGGGACAACAAGTGAAGTATTATGCTCGTGCAACAAGACTATGCTGATGACATATTTGATATTTTCTGAGATTTGTGACAAACCAAGATCTGAGTTTTTCAATATACGATACTATTATGTGTTTTTTTTTGTTATGTGATATTTTTGACATTCTATACTATGCATTTCAGCAGATTATACTATACATATTTTCTAACAATTTCAAAATACTATAAATGTCCTTATATTTGATATTTTTGATATACTATACTATGTTGTTTTTTAATGATATTTTAAACATATTGTGCTGTGTCTTTTTTAAAATATTTTCAGGATGAAATCCTATGTTATTTGTTATATGTATAAGTATCTTCTACATGCTATAATATATTTAATATATTTGTTATTTAATTTATAATATAATTTATATTTGTTCCTGATATTTTTGACATACTATACTATTTTTTTCACTGAAATGTTCGACCTACTATACAATGTCTATTGTTCTGATGTTTTACACATACAATACCATGTTGTTAATATTTTCACGTTTTTGGACATAATATACCATGCTGTTTTTTCCTAAACTTCTGACAAATGTTTTTATTTTGGATATTTTTCTACACAGTATACATTGACATTTTTTCTCATATTTGGTGCAAATATTTTTGCCCCCAGTGGCCTACAAGCCAGTGGCCTCCTAAGCCAGGGATTGTGGGTTCAAGTCCCATCTGAGGTGATTGCTTTGTATAACTGTGATGCAGGGTTTTGATACGTTTGTCCTAGTCAGAGGTTTGAACTCAAACCCTTCAGTAAAATGTACCTTGTGCAAGAGGACACGTTCTCCCATATGCATGTCTATGGTATTTCAGGGATTTTACCATGATGTTTCTCCTAAACATTTCACGAATGTAGATTTTATTTTGGATATTTTTCTGCAAAGTATACATTGGCGTTGTTTGTCATATTTGGTGCAAATATTTTGGCCCCAGTGGCCTAATGGACAAGGCACTGGCCTCCGAAGCCAGGGATTGTGGGTTCGAGTCCCATCTGGGGTGATTGCTTTGTATAACTGTGATGCAGGGGTTTAATAAGTGCCAGCTACTCAGAGGTTTTAAAGCACACCCTTCAGTTAAAGTGACCTTGTGCAAGAGGATACATTCTCCAATAGGAACATCTATGTTTTGCATTAATTATTCCATAATTTGGTATCCTAAACTTTTGAAATATGTAGTCTTTATTTTGGATATTTTTCTACACAGTATACATTGTCGTTTTTTGTCATATTTAGTGCAAATATTTTCGCCCCAGTGGCCTAATGGACAAGGCACTGGCCTCCTAAACCAGGGATTGTGCGTTCGAGTCCCATCTGGGGTGATTGCTTTGTATAACTGTGATGCAAGGGTTTAATAAGTGCCAGCTACTCAGAGGGTTTAAAGCACACCCTTCAGTTAAAGTGACCTTGTGCAAGAGGATATATTCTCCAATAGGAACATCGATGTTATCGCATGGATTATACAGGAGCCTCATCTCAATACCCCTCCTCGACTCCTCCTTTCCCTCACTCCCGTCCCTTCCTTGCGTCTTAGCTCCGCCTCCGTAAGATGCGAGCGAGAGACACGAGGAGGTGACGCGAGGACAGAGGAGTCCTCAGGTATTAATTGGGATGTCCTCGTTCACTCAAACGTCACTCTTAAACGACGTCTGTTAATGATGACATGTGCACAGCTGTATCCCCTCTCATCGGGTTTAACTGAATAACCCTTTAGAACCGGCCCATTTGTTGTTAAATATGTATTTAAATGATGAATCTTTCTCTTGTTAGTCAAGGAATTCAATGTATGATTGTTGGTCCTGCTTTTGTGTTCCGTTGTGGTGTAAAATGTACATTTCAATACAATTATAATTATAATAATGTGAAAGCCTTTACTCTGAACATGTGTGTCCTGTAGATCCCCACATTCACCACAAACCCACATTCAGGACTGCATTTTAAATAATTTAACTTCTCAATATTTTAACACAAAACAAAACAAATAATTGTTATTTATCAAGATCTAGCTTTTATACGCGAGTAGGGAAAACACTTCCGCGTAGTCTGCTCTCGTGTATCCTCCCTTTTGTCTCCTCCCGCACCCCTCCTCCTCCCTCACTCCTCCTCGACTCCTCCGTGTGCATTTCAGCTATTGGGACGTCCTTCAACATGGCGTGTCTTGATCGATTTCCGGGTCAAGTCCCGGAGGACGGGGAGAGAGGAGTCGAGGAGGGGTATTGAGACGAGCCTCATGATGTATCTCCTAAACCTTTCAAGAATGTAGATTTTATTTCGGATATTTCTCTACTCAGTATACATCGTCGTTTTTTGTCATATTTGGTGCAAATATTTTGGCCCCAGTCGCCTAATGGACAAGGCACTGGCCTCCTAAGCCAGGGATTGTGGGTTCGAGTCCCATCTGGGGTGATTGCGTTGTATAACTGTGATGCATTAGTTTAATAATTGCCAGCTACTCAGAGGTTTTAAAGCACACCCTTCAGTAAAAGTGACCTTGTGCAAGAGGATACATTCTCCAATAGGAACATCTATGTTATCGCATGGAATATACTATGATGTTTCTCCAAAACCTTTCAGGAATGTAGTTTTTATTTGGGATATTTTTCTACAAAGTATACATTGTCGTTTTTTGTCATATTTGGTGAAAAGATTTTTGCCCCAGTGGCCTAATGGACAAGGCACTGGCCTCCTAAGCCAGGGATTGTGGGTTTGAGTCCCATCTGGGGTGATTGCTTTGTATAACTGTGATGAAGGGTTTAGTGCGTTTCACATTGGGTCCTTCTCAGGTCGATTAAATGGAATCCTTGCGTCCCTCACTTGCGTCGTTTCCCTGCGTTTAGTCCCTCCCACCAGGGAAGCATGGAGAGACGCAAGGAAACCACAAGAAGCAGGGAAATGAGTTTTAAGAGCAATGGGACGTCCTTTCCTCCGGAGCGTCACGTGAAGCGACGTCCGTTTGTGATGACGCCGCACAGCTGTTCGTCTGACAGCAGCTCTGTCCCCGTTATTTTCACAAACACCCCCGCCTCTGTTAGTACACATTTACTGACACAAACATTTGTATCATCTGTTGTAGACCCAAATACATCAAATCAAATAAGAACTCATTCTCAAAAAAGATAAACGCCATTCTTAAAATGTATAAACGAACAATAGTTGGATTAATATTGATTAGAGTGCACAATAGAAATAAAATAATTCAGAGAAGAAAAAGAGATATGTTATCTATCAAAACCCAGTTAGATTAACATTCATTAATCATTGGATTGCACACTTTGTTTGTGTGGATATGTAGCAAATTAACATGTTAAATAGCACTTAATGACTGACTGAATGGAAATGACAATAAATGAAAATGTAAAACGAAAAAGCGATCATGAAAATGTTTCCAATAAATGAATAAAATAATTTTTGACCACTTTGTTGTTCAGATATATCACATATTTGTAACTGAATGATGCATTAATTGAAACAAAACACAGTATAAACTGAGGAGTGAGTCCCGTGAGTTTCATGTGTTTTCTTCACTCCGCTGGGAAACTGCTCTCATGTCAAGAAGCATAAGATCAGTGCATGCGCTGCATCGTCCAATCAGTGAGCGATACACAGTAAGGGGGCGGGGAGAGTATCTGAGGATTTCACCGGAGGATGGTCTGGTGGTTCCTCGGTTATCGCTCCTCCATTATCGCTCCTCGCTCCTCGATCCTCCGGCAGAAATAAGAGCCATGGGACGCTACTCAAGATGGCGCAGACAAATCAACTTCCGGTGATACCGAGGACCGAGGACCGAGGAAATGAAAATAGTCGACCTGAGAAGGACCCATTGTCAATGGTTTGAACTCACACCCTTCATGAAAAATGGCCTTCTGCAAGAGGACACGTTCTCCCATAGGCATGTCTATTGTATTGCCGGGTTTTTACCATGATGTTTCTCCTAGACTTTTGACATATGTAGATTTATTTTGGATATTTTTCTACTCAGTATACATTGTCGTTTTTTGTCATATTTGTTGAAAAGAATTTGGCCCCAGTGGCCTAATGGAC
>NW_022988050.1:11225702-11235702 GCF_902827165.1 Trematomus bernacchii
ACATCTATGTTATCGCATGGAATATTTTTTTATTTTTTTTTTATTTAACCAGATAAAACATTGAGATAAAATCTCATTTTCAATGCTGACCTGGCCAAGAAGGCAGCAACGTTACACATAACACATAACACAAACATATAAAATACAGAGAACATAACAAAGAAAACAAAAGACGAAAAAGCAGTCACTACATTGTGCACATTAGGACAATAAAAAAAAGTACACTACTTGTTACTGCAAGAGCAGCTGGTGGTGAGGACTTCAGACAACTTCAATTTAAAACATGAAATAGAGACAAGTGCCCTCAGTTTAAGGCGTGATTGAAGGTCATTCCAAGACCAAGGACCATAATAAGAAAGACTCCTTTTTCCAGCCTCAGTCCGTACAGTAGGTACCTGGAACCGTATCCAGGCACTGGATCTGAGGTTGTAAGAGTCACAAACTGGGGCAAATCTGATACATATCTAGAGTGGAAGCTTACCTAAAATGGCTTTATACATTAATAAAAACCAGTGCTGCATCCTACGCATAGTAAGTGAGGACCATCCAGTTAGGCTATACATTGTGCAATGATGAGTCCTATAGGGTGCATTTGATATATAACGCAGTGCAGCATGGTAAAGTGGGTCAAGTTTGGCCAAAACAGTGGGACAGGCAAATCTATAAATGGTATCACCGTAGTCCAGCTGGGACAGGAATAAGCCAGAGACCAACCTTTTACGGGATGAAATTGAAAAACAACATTTAAATCTGAAAAGGAAGCCAAGAGTGAATTTCAATTTCTTTGTTAAAACTTCAATATGGTGTTTAAAGTTCAGATTACTGTCCAACCAAAAGCCCAGATATTTGTAGGTATCAACAAACTCAACAGAAACGCCATCAAGGGTGTCAATGGAGAGGCAAGAGGAGGACGCTGACTTGGGAGCAAAAAGCATTGCTTTGGTTTTCTTACTGTTCAATAGCAGTTTAGAATCAAGAAGCGCATGCTGCAGCGTGATAAAATCTGATTTTAAATTGGAAACGGCCATATCCAGAGAAGGAGCACACGAGTATACAATAGTGTCATCAGCATACATATGATAGGTAGAAAATTGCATCTGATTACAAATATTGTTTACATATAATAAAAAGAGCAAGGGCCCAAAGATAGAGCCCTGTGGAACTCCCTTCTCCAAGGTGACAGGGTCAGAGACAGTACTACCCAACCTGACGCATTGAGTACGGTCGGTTAGATAACTCTGAAACCAGCAAATGGCATTGTGACCGAAACGAGACACCAACATAACATTAGACATAATGTGGTGATCTACAGTGTCAAATGCTTTGGCTAGGTCAATAAACAATGCAACACAAACTGATTTCTTATCCAAAGCAGCCTTAATATCGTCTAAGACTTTCAGACTGGCAGTCACAGTACTGTGCTTTGATCTGAATCCAGATTGCATAGGGTTAAGGATGTTGTGTGAATTTAAAAAAAGTTTTAGCTGAGTAGAAACAAGGGACTCAAGAATCTTTGATAACACAGAAAGATTTGAGATAGGACGATAGTTATTCAACTCCGTGGGATCACCAGCTTTCAAGAGGGGCGATACCAGAGCTTGCTTCCACACAGCTGGCAGTGTGTGAGTGGACAGGGAGAGATTAAAAATATCAGTTACTGGTTGTGCTATCATCTGAGCTGCAATTTTTAAAAAGAACGGGTCGAGGCCGTCAGGCCCGGCAGACTTTTTAGGATCAATCGAGTGCAAACCCTGTAAGACTTCAGAGACCGAGAAATAAGCGAAATCAAAAACAGGGGAGTTCAACTCTTGACTATGGCTGTGAGTACGACCATTTAGAGAGTCATGACTTTGCTCATCAAAAATGTGACCAGCCTTTTTGAAGTGAGCATTAAAGGCATTAGACATACCATCTGAATCTGAAATAAAAGAATCACTGACCTTCAGTTTTTGTGGGAAACTAGAAACCTTCTTGTTCTGAAGTGATTTAATTGTTTTCCAGAATTTGGAATGGTCATTAAAACAATCAGTGGTTAAGCTCAGATAGTAATCAGCTTTAGCTTTTTTAATAAGGGCAGAACATTTATTTCTGAGGACACGAAAAAGAAGCCAGTCATCACTAGTGTTAGACTTTCTAGCTAAGGACCATTGCTTATTTCGATCATGAATGAGATCAGATAGTTCTCTAGTAAACCATGGAGTGTTCCTATTCTTAACTCTGAATTTTCTAAGGGGGGCATGTCTATTAATAATCGATAAAAAGTGATCAATAAAAAATTGGACGGCAACATCAACAGATGGAATTAACGCTGTGAAGTGCCATTTAACCTCCGCCAGATCGTTTAGGAAAGCCTGCTCAGAGAAGTGTTTGAAGCAGCGCCTGAGCACAATAAGGCCCTTGGCTTTGGGCAACTTAGTGCTCCTAACGCAAGCGATAGTGCAATGGTCACTGATATCATTAGGAAAAACACCAACAGACACATACTTATGAGCTGCATTTGTTAGAATGACATCTATAAGGGTATCGTTATTGGGTTTGGCAGGGTTTATTCTAGTGGGACTATCAATAAGCTGAGTTAAGTTCAAAGAATCACAAACCTGCTTAAACTGTGAAGATTTATCACTTAACCAGTCCCAATTTAAATCACCCAATAAAATGATTTCAGAAGAAAACTTAGACAACAATTCAGTAAGGCTAGTAGTTGCATCCATGATGGCCGATGGAGGCCTATAACAGCCAATAACAGTGAGAGGAGCATTTGCTATAGTTATTTGGACTGCTAGCAACTCAAATTGCCTTGGAATTGAAATTGAGTGAAGGACAGAGCACTGTAGTTTCTCAGCAGTGTATATTGCAACACCACCAGCTCTGCCCTTACGATCAGCTCTGAATACATTATATCCATCAATCTGAATAACAGTGTCAGTGACAGAGGGTTTTAACCAGGTTTCAGAAACTACAAACAATATCAGGCTTAGCAACTAAAAACCAGGTCTTGAAAACATCTAATTTGGGCACTAGGCTTCTAGCATTAACATGCAGAAAGCCCAATCCTTGCCTACAGCTAAACTCATTTGGAGTTGGCAAATGATGCAAGGAAGCAGAGAAACACTCAGGACCAGGGTTAATGTTAACGTTACCAGAGAGTAATAGCAGTAACAATATTAACAGTCTGGAAGATGATTTTTTCACATGTGCTCTGGACGCGTCACTCCTCAGAGGGGCGGGGCTGCTCCGATCCTTCGATATTAGCGAGTCCAGAGTCAAAAGGGCATACGGGAGTGCGCATTTCGTGCCATGAAACGTCAGCTTTTGGTAAAAACTATCCGATGGAGTCAGCGCTCCAGAGGTTCCATCCACCATCCGAATGTCCGAAGTGAACATCATATACCATGATGTTTCTCCTAAACCTTTCAGGAATGTAGATTTTATTTTGGATATTTCTCTACAAAGTATACATTGGCGTTGTTTGTCATATTTGGTGCAAATAATTTGGCCCCAGTGGCCTAATGGACAAGGCACTGGCCTCCTAAGCCAGGGATTGTGGGTTCGAGTCCCATCTGGGGTGATTGCTTTGTATAACTGTGATGAAGGGTTTAATGCGTTTCACATTGTCAATGGTTTGAACTCACAACCTTCATGAAAAATGGCCTTCTGCAAGAGGACACGTTCTCCCATAGGCATGTCTATTGTATTGCCGGGTTTTTACCATGATGTTTCTCCTAGACTTTTGACATATGTAGTTTTTATTTGGGATATTTTTCTACAAAGTATACATTGTCCTTTTTCTCATATTTGGATCAGATATCTTTGCCCCAGTGGCCTAATGGACAAGGCACTGGCCTCCTAAGCCAGGGATTGTGGGTTCGAGTCCCATCTGGGGTGATTGCTTTGTATAACTGTGATGCAGGGGTTTAATACGTGCCAGCTACTCAGAGGTTTTAAAGCACACCCTTCAGTTAAAGTGACCTTGTGCAAGAGGATACATTCTCCAATAGGAACATCTATGTTATCGCATGGAATATACCATGATGTTTCTCCTAAACCTTTCAGGAATGTAGATTTTATTTCGGATATTTCTCTACACAGTATACATCGTCGTTTTTTGTCATATTTGGTGCAAATATTTTTGCCCCAGTGGCCTAATGGACAAGGCACTGGCCTCCTAAGCCAGGGATTGTGGGTTCGAGTCCCATCTGGGGTGATTGCTTTGTATAACTGTGATGCAGGGGTTTAATAAGTGCCAGCTACTCAGAGGTTTTAAAGCACACCCTTCAGTTAAAGTGACCTTGTGCAAGAGGATACATTCTCCAATAGGAACATCTATGTTATCGCATGGAATATTTTTTTATTTTTTTTTTATTTAACCTTTATTTAACCAGATAAAAACATTGAGATAAAATCTCATTTTCAATGCTGACCTGGCCAAGAAGGCAGCAACGTTACACATAACACATAACACAAACATATAAAATACAGAGAACATAACAAAGAAACAAAAGACGAAAAAGCAGTCACTACATTGTGCACATTAGGACAATAAAAAAAAGTACACTACTTGTTACTGCAAGAGCAGCTGGTGGTGAGGACTTCAGACAACTTCAATTTAAAACATGAAATAGAGACAAGTGCCCTCAGTTTAAGGCGTGATTGAAGGTCATTCCAAGACCAAGGACCATAATAAGAAAGACTCCTTTTTCCAGCCTCAGTCCGTACAGTAGGTACCTGGAACCGTATCCAGGCACTGGATCTGAGGTTGTAAGAGTCACAAACTGGGGCAAATCTGACACATATGTAGAGTGGAAGCTTACCTAAAATGGCTTTATACATTAATAAAAACCAGTGCTGCATCCTACGCATAGTAAGTGAGGACCATCCAGTTAGGCTATACATTGTGCAATGATGAGTCCTATAGGGTGCATTTGATATATAAAGCAGTGCAGCATGGTAAAGTGGGTCAAGTTTGGCCAAAACAGTGGGACAGGCAAATCTATAAATGGTATCACCGTAGTCCAGCTGGGACAGGAATAAGCCAGAGACCAACCTTTTACGGGATGAAATTGAAAAACAACATTTAAATCTGAAAAGGAAGCCAAGAGTGAATTTCAATTTCTTTGTTAAAACTTCAATATGGTGTTTAAAGTTCAGATTACTGTCCAACCAAAAGCCCAGATATTTGTAGGTATCAACAAACTCAACAGAAACGCCATCAAGGGTGTCAATGGAGAGGCAAGAGGAGGACGCTGACTTGGGAGCAAAAAGCATTGCTTTGGTTTTCTTACTGTTCAATAGCAGTTTAGAATCAAGAAGCGCATGCTGCAGCGTGATAAAATCTGATTTTAAATTGGAAACGGCCATATCCAGAGAAGGAGCACACGAGTATACAATAGTGTCATCAGCATACATATGATAGGTAGAAAATTGCATCTGATTACAAATATTGTTTACATATAATAAAAAGAGCAAGGGCCCCAAGATAAAGCCCTGTGGAACTCCCTTCTCCAAGGTGACAGGGTCAGAGACAGTACTACCCAACCTGACGCATTGAGTACGGTCGGTTAGATAACTCTGAAACCAGCAAATGGCATTGTGACCGAAACGAGATACCAACATAACATTAGACATAATGTGGTGATCTACAGTGTCAAATGCTTTGGCTGGGTCAATAAACAATGCAACACAAACTGATTTCTTATCCAAAGCAGCCTTAATATCGTCTAAGACTTTCAGACTGGCAGTCACAGTACTGTGCTTTGATCTGAATCCAGATTGCATAGGGTTAAGGATGTTGTGTGAATTTAAAAAAAGTTTTAGCTGAGTAGAAACAAGGGACTCAAGAATCTTTGATAACACAGAAAGATTTGAGATAGGACGATAGTTATTCAACTCCGTGGGATCACCAGCTTTCAAGAGGGGCGATACCAGAGCTTGCTTCCACACAGCTGGCAGTGTGTGAGTGGACAGGGAGAGATTAAAAATATCAGTTACTGGTTGTGCTATCATCTGAGCTGCAATTTTTAAAAAGAACGGGTCGAGGCCGTCAGGCCCGGCAGACTTTTTAGGATCAATCGAGTGCAAACCCTGTAAGACTTCAGAGACCGAGAAATAAGCGAAATCAAAAACAGGGGAGTTCAACTCTTGACTATGGCTGTGAGTACGACCATTTAGAGAGTCATGACTTTGCTCATCAAAAATGTGACCAGCCTTTTTGAAGTGAGCATTAAAGGCATTAGACATATCATCTGAATCTGAAATAAAAGAATCACTGACCTTCAGTTTTTGTGGGAAACTAGAAACCTTCTTGTTCTGAAGTGATTTAATTGTTTTCCAGAATTTGGAATGGTCATTAAAACAATCAGTGGTTAAGCTCAGATAGTAATCAGCTTTAGCTTTTTTAATAAGGGCAGAACATTTATTTCTGAGGACACGAAAAAGAAGCCAGTCATCACTAGTGTTAGACTTTCTAGCTAAGGACCATTGCTTATTTCGATCATGAATGAGATCAGATAGTTCTCTAGTAAACCATGGAGTGTTCCTATTCTTAACTCTGAATTTTGTAAGGGGGGCATGTCTATTAATAATCAATAAAAAGTGATCAATAAAAAATTGGACGGCAACATCAACAGATGGAATTAACGCTGTGAAGTGCCATTTAACCTCCGCCAGATCGTTTAGGAAAGCCTGCTCAGAGAAGTGTTTGAAGCAGCGCCTGAGCACAATAAGGCCCTTGGCTTTGGGCAACTTAGTGCTCCTAACGCAAGCGATAGTGCAATGGTCACTGATATCATTAGGAAAAACACCAACAGACACATACTTATGAGCTGCATTTGTTAGAATGACATCTATAAGGGTATCGTTATTGGGTTTGGCAGGGTTTATTCTAGTGGGACTATCAATAAGCTGAGTTAAGTTCAAAGAATCACAAACCTGCTTAAACTGTGAAGATTTATCACTTAACCAGTCCCAATTTAAATCACCCAATAAAATGATTTCAGAAGAAAACTTAGACAACAATTCAGTAAGGCTAGTAGTTGCATACATGATGGCCGATGGAGGCCTATAACAGCCAATAACAGTGAGAGGAGCATTTGCTATAGTTATTTGGACTGCTAGCAACTCAAATTGCCTTGGAATTGAAATTGAGTGAAGGACAGAGCACTGTAGTTTCTCAGCAGTGTATATTGCAACACCACCAGCTCTGCCCTTACGATCAGCTCTGAATACATTATATCCATCAATCTGAATAACAGTGTCAGTGACAGAGGGTTTTAACCAGGTTTCAGAAACTACAACAATATCAGGCTTAGCAACTAAAAACCAGGTCTTGAAAACATCTAATTTGGGCACTAGGCTTCTAGCATTAACATGCAGAAAGCCCAATCCTTGCCTACAGCTAAACTCATTCGGAGTTGGCAAATGATGCAAGGAAGCAGAGAAACACTCAGGACCAGGGTTAATGTTAACGTTACCAGAGAGTAATAGCAGTAACAATATTAACAGTCTGGAAGATGATTTTTTCACATGTGCTCTGGACGCGTCACTCCTCAGAGGGGCGGGGCTGCTCCGATCCTTCGATATTAGCGAGTCCAGAGTCAAAAGGGCATACGGGAGTGCGCATTTCGTGCCATGAAACGTCAGCTTTTGGTAAAAACTATCCGATGGAGTCAGCGCTCCAGAGGTTCCACCATCCGAATGTCCGAAGTGAACATCATATACCATGATGTTTCTCCTAAACCTTTCAGGAATGTAGATTTTATTTTGGATATTTCTCTACAAAGTATACATTGGCGTTGTTTGTCATATTTGGTGCAAATATTTTGGCCCCAGTGGCCAAATGGACAAGGCACTGGCCTCCTAAGCCAGGGATTGTGGGTTCGAGTCCCATCTGGGGTGATTGCTTTGTATAACTGTGATGAAGGGTTTAATGCGTTTCACATTGTCAATGGTTTGAACTCACAACCTTCATGAAAAATGGCCTTCTGCAAGAGGACACGTTCTCCCATAGGCATGTCTATTGTGTTGCCAGGTTTTTACCATGATGTTTCTCCTAAACTTTTCACGAATGTAGATTTTATTTTGGATATTTTTCTACAAAGTATACATTGGCGTTGTTTGTCATATTTGGTGCAAATAATTTGGCCCCAGTGGCCTAATGGACAAGGCACTGGCCTCCTAAGCCAGGGATTGTGGGTTCGAGTCCCATCTGGGGTGATTGCTTTGTATAACTGTGATGAAGGGTTTAATGCGTTTCACCTTGTCAATGGTTTGAACTCACAACCTTCATGAAAAGTGGCCTTCTGCAAGAGGACACGTTCTCCCATAGGCATGTCTATGGTATTTCAGGGATTTTAGCATGATGTTTCTCCTAAACCTTTCAGGAATGTAGATTTTATTTCGGATATTTCTCTACACAGTACACATCGTCGTTTTTTGTCATATTTGGTGAAAAGAGCTTTGCCCCAGTGGCCTAATGGACAAGGCACTGGCCTCCTAAGCCAGGGATTGTGGGTTCGAGTCCCATCTGGGGTGATTGCTTTGTATAACTGTGATGAAGGGTTTAATGCGTTTCACATTGTCAATGGTTTGAACTCACAACCTTCATGAAAAATGGCCTTCTGCAAGAGGACACGTTCTCCCATAGGCATGTCTATTGTATTGCCGGGTTTTTACCATGATGTTTCTCCTAGACTTTTGACATATGTAGTTTTTATTTGGGATATTTTTCTACAAAGTATACATTGTCCTTTTTCTCATATTTGGATCAGATATCTTTGCCCCAGTGGCCTAATGGACAAGGCACTGGCCTCCTAAGCCAGGGATTGTGGGTTCGAGTCCCATCTGGGGTGATTGCTTTGTATAACTGTGATGCAGGGGTTTAATAAGTGCCAGCTACTCAGAGGTTTTAAAGCACACCCTTCAGTTAAAGTGACCTTGTGCAAGAGGATACATTCTCCAATAGGAACATCTATGTTATCGCATGGAATATACCATGATGTTTCTCCTAAACCTTTCAGGAATGTAGATTTTATTTCGGATATTTCTCTACACAGTATACATCGTCGTTTTTCGTCATATTTGGTGCAAATAATTTGGCCCCAGTGGCCTAATGGACAAGGCACTGGCCTCCTAAGCCAGGGATTGTGGGTTCGAGTCCCATCTGGGGTGATTGCTTTGTATAACTGTGATGAAGGGTTTAATGCGTTTCACATTGTCAATGGTTTGAACTCACAACCTTCATGAAAAATGGCCTTCTGCAAGAGGACACGTTCTCCCATAGGCATGTCTATTGTATTGCCGGGTTTTTACCATGATGTTTCTCCTAGACTTTTGACATATGTAGTTTTTATTTGGGATATTTTTCTACAAAGTATACATTGTCCTTTTTCTCATATTTGGATCAGATATCTTTGCCCCAGTGGCCTAATGGACAAGGCACTGGCCTCCTAAGCCAGGGATTGTGGGTTCGAGTCCCATCTGGGGTGATTGCTTTGTATAACTGTGATGCAGGGGTTTAATAAGTGCCAGCTACTCAGAGGTTTTAAAGCACACCCTTCAGTTAAAGTGACCTTGTGCAAGAGGATACATTCAACAATAGGAACATCTATGTTATCGCATGGAATATACCATGATGTTTCTCCTAAACCTTTCAGGAATGTAGATTTTATTTCTGATATTTCTCTACACAGTATACATCGTCGTTTTTCGTCATATTTGGTGCAAATAATTTGGCCCCAGTGGCCTAATGGACAAGGCACTGGGCTCCTAAGCCAGGGATTGTGGGTTTGAGTCCCATCTCGGGTGATTGCTTTGTATAACTGTGATGAAGGGTTTAATGCGTTTCACCTTGTCAATGGTTTGAACTCACAACCTTCATGAAAAGTGGCCTTCTGCAAGAGGACACGTTCTCCCATAGGCATGTCTATGGTATTTCAGGGATTTTACCATGATGTTTCTCCTAAACCTTTCAGGAATGTAGATTTTATTTGGGATATTTTTCTAC
>NW_022988050.1:11238202-11250702 GCF_902827165.1 Trematomus bernacchii
TCGTTTTTTGTCATATTTGGTGCAAATATTTTGGCCCCAGTGGCCTAATGGACAAGGCACTGGCCTCCTAAGCCAGGGATTGTGGGTTCGAGTCCCATCTGGGGTGATTGCTTTGTATAACTGTGATGCAGGGGTTTAATAAGTGCCAGCTACTCAGAGGTTTTAAAGCACACCCTTCAGTTAAAGTGACCTTGTGCAAGAGGATACATTCTCCAATAGGAACATCTATGTTATCGCATGGAATATACCATGATGTTTCTCCCAAACCTTTCAGGAATGTAGATTTTATTTCGGATATTTCTCTACACAGTATACATCGTCGTTTTTTGTCATATTTGGTGCAAATATCTTTGCCCCAGTGGCCTAATGGACAAGGCACTGGCCTCCTAAGCCAGGGATTGTGAGTTTGAGTCCCATCTGGGGTGATTGCTTTGTATAACTGTGATGCAGGGGTTTAATAAGTGCCAGCTACTCAGAGGTTTTAAAGCACACCCTTCAGTTAAAGTGACCTTGGCTGCGTTTCACTTCTCTTATTTTTCATTTCCTCGCTCCTCGGTCTCGGTCTCACCGGAAGTTGATTTGTCTGCGCCATCTTGAGTAGCGTCCCAATGGCCTTATTTTTGCCGGAGGACCGAGGAGCGAGGAGCGATAATGGAGGAGCTATAATCGAGGAACCACCAGACCATCCTTCGATGAAATCCTCAGACACTCGCCCCGCCCCCTTACTGTGTATCGCTCACTGATTGGACGATGCAGCGCATGCACTGATCTGATGCTTCTTGACATGAGAGCAGTTTCCCAGCGGAGTGAAGAAAACACATGAAACTCACGGGACTCACTCCTCAGTTCATACTGTGTTTTGTTTCAATGCATGCATCATTCAGTTACAAATATGTGATATATCTGAACAACAAAGTGGTCAAAAATGATTTTATTCATTTATTGGAAACATTTTCATGATCGCTTTTTCCGTTTTACATGTTCATTTATTGTCATTTCCATTCAGTCAGTCATTAAGTGCTATTTAACATGTTAATTTGCTACATATCCACACAAACAGACAAAGTGTGCAATCCAATGAATGTTAATCTAACTGGGTTTTGATAGATAACATATCTCTTTTTCTTCTCTCAATTATTTTATTTCTATTGTGCACTCTAATCAATATTAATCCAACTATTGTTCGTTTATACATTTTAAGAATGGCGTTTATCTTTTTTGAGAATGAGTTCTTATTTGATTTGATTTATTTGGGTCTACAACAGATGATACAAATGTTTGTGTCAGTAAATGTGTACTAACAGAGGCGGGGGTGTTTTTGAAAATAACGGGGACAGAGCTGGCTGCTGTCAGACGATCAGCTGTGCAGCGTCATCACAAACGGACGTCGCTTCACGTGACGCTCCGGAGGAAAGGACGTCCCATTGCTCTTAAAACTAATTTCCCTGCTTCTCGTGGTTTCCTTGCGTCTCTCCATGCTTCCCTGGTGGGAGGGACTAGACGCAGGGAAACGACGCAAGTGAGGGACGCAAGGAATCCATTTAACCGAAGTGAAACGCAGCCCTTGTGCAAGAGGATACATTCTCCAATAGGAACATGTATGTTATCGCATGGATTTTACCATGATGTTTCTCCTAAACCTTTCAGGAATGTAGATATTATTTCGGATATTTCTCTACACAGTATACATCGTCGTTTTTTGTCATATTTGGTGCAAATATTGGCCCAGTGGCCTAATGGACTAGGCACTGGCCTCCTAAGCCAGGGATTGTGGGTTCGAGTCCCATCTGGGGTGATTGCTTTGTATAACTGTGATGAAGGGTTTAATGCGTTTCACTTTGTCAATGGTTTGAACTCACAACCTTCATGAAAAATGGCCTTCTGCAAGAGGACACGTTCTCCCATAGGCATGTCTATGGTATTGCCGGGTTTTTACCATGATGTTTCTCCTAGACTTTTGACATATGTAGTTTTTATTTCGGATATTTCTCTACGCAGTACACATCGTCGTTTTTTGTCATATTTGGTGCAAATATTTTGGCCCCAGTGGCCTTATGGACAAGGCACTGGCCTCCTAAGCCAGGGATTGTGGGTTCAAGTCCCATCTGGGGTGATTGCTTTGTATAACTGTGATGAAGGGTTTAATGCGTTTCACTTTGTCAATGGTTTGAACTCACAACCTTCATGAAAAGTGGCCTTCTGCAAGAGGACACAAACTCCCATAGGCATGTCTATGGTATTTCAGGGATTTTACCATGATGTTTCTCCTAAACCTTTCAGGAATGTAGATTTTATTTTGAATATTTCTCTACAAAGTATACATTGGCGTTGTTTGTCATATTTGGTGCAAATATTTTGGCCCCAGTGGCCTAATGGACAAGGCACTGGCCTCCTAAGACAGGGATTGTGGGTTCGAGTCCCATCTGGGGTGATTGCTTTGTATAACTGTGATGCAGGGGTTTAATAAGTGCCAGCTACTCAGAGGTTTTAAAGCACACCCTTCAGTTAAAGTGACCTTGTGCAAGAGGATACATTCTCCAATAGGAACATCTATGTTATCGCATGGATTATACCATAATGTTTCTCCTAAACCTTTCAGGAATGTAGATTTTATTTTGGATATTTCTCTACAAAGTATACATTGGCGTTGTTTGTCATATTTGGTGCAAATATTTTGGCCCCAGTGGCCTAATGGACAAGGCACTGGCCTCCTAAGCCAGTGATTGTGGGTTCGAGTCCCATCTGGGGTGATTGCTTTGTATAACTGTGATGAAGGGTTTAATGCGTTTCACTTTGTCAATGGTTTGAACTCACAACCTTCATGAAAAATGGCCTTCTGCAAGAGGACACGTTCTCCCATAGGCATGTCTATGGTATTGCCGGGTTTTTACCATGATGTTTCTCCTAGACTTTTGACATATGTAGTTTTTATTTCGGATATTTCTCTACGCAGTACACATCGTCGTTTTTTTGTCATATTTGGTGCAAATATTTTGGCCCCAGTGGCCTTATGGACAAGGCACTGGCCTCCTAAGCCAGGGATTGTGGGTTCAAGTCCCATCTGGGGTGATTGCTTTGTATAACTGTGATGAAGGGTTTAATGCGTTTCACTTTGTCAATGGTTTGAACTCACAACCTTCATGAAAAGTGGCCTTCTGCAAGAGGACACAAACTCCCATAGGCATGTCTATGGTATTTCAGGGATTTTACCATGATGTTTCTCCTAAACCTTTCAGGAATGTAGATTTTATTTTGAATATTTCTCTACAAAGTATACATTGGCGTTGTTTGTCATATTTGGTGCAAATATTTTGGCCCCAGTGGCCTAATGGACAAGGCACTGGCCTCCTAAGACAGGGATTGTGGGTTCGAGTCCCATCTGGGGTGATTGCTTTGTATAACTGTGATGCAGGGGTTTAATAAGTGACAGCTACTCAGAGGTTTTAAAGCACACCCTTCAGTTAAAGTGACCTTGTGCAAGAGGATACATTCTCCAATAGGAACATCTATGTTATCGCATGGAATATACCATGATGTTTCTCCTAAACCTTTCAGGAATGTAGATTTTATTTCGGATATTTCTCTACACAGTATACATCGTCGTTTTTCGTCATATTTGGTGCAAATAATTTGGTTCGAGTCTCATCTGGGGTGATTGCTTTGTATAACTGTGATGCAGGGTTTAATGCGTTTCACCTTGTCAATGGTTTGAACTCACACCCTTCTTGAAAAGTGGCCTTCTGCAAGAGGACACAAACTCCCATAGGCATGTCTATGGTATTTCAGGGATTTTACCATGATGTTTCTCCTAAACCTTTCAGGAATGTAGATTTTATTTTGAATATTTCTCTACAAAGTATACATTGGCGTTGTTTGTCATATTTGGTGCAAATATTTTGGCCCCAGTGGCCTAATGGACAAGGCACTGACCTCCTAAGCCAGGGATTGTGGGTTCGAGTCCCATCTGGGGTGATTGCTTTGTATAACTGTGATGCAGGGGTTTAATGCGTTTCACCTTGTCAATGGTTTGAACTCACACCCTTCATGAAAAGTGGCCTTCTGCAAGAGGACACGTTCTCCCATAGGCATGTCTATGGTATTGCCTGGTTTTTACCATGATGTTTCTCCTAGACTTTTGACATATGTAGTTTTTATTTCGGATATTTCTCTACACAGTACACATCGTCGTTTTTTGTCATATTTGGTGAAAATATTTTTGCCCCAGTGGCCTAATGGACAAGGCACTGGCCTCCTAAGCCAGGGATTGTGGGTTCGAGTCCCATCTGGGGTGATTGCTTTGTATAACTGTGATGCAGGGGTTTAGTAAGTGCCAGCTACTCAGAGGTTTTAAAGCACACCCTTCAGTTAAAGTGACCTTGTGCAAGAGGATACATTCTCCAATAGGAACATCTATGTTATCGCATGGAATATACCATGATGTTTCTCCCAAACCTTTCAGGAATGTAGATTATATTTCGGATATTTCTCTACACAGTATACATCGTCGTTTTTTGTCATATTTGGTGCAAATATCTTTGCCCCAGTGGCCTAATGGACAAGGCACTGGCCTCCTAAGCCAGGGATTGTGAGTTCGAGTCCCATCTGGGGTGATTGCTTTGTATAACTGTGATGCAGGGGTTTAATAAGTGCCAGCTACTCAGAGGTTTTAAAGCACACCCTTCAGTTAAAGTGACCTTGGCTGCGTTTCACTTCTCTTATTTTTCATTTCCTCGCTCCTCGGTCTCAGTCTCACCGGAAGTTGATTTGTCTGCACCATCTTGAGTAGCGTCCCAATGGCCTTATTTTTGCCGGAGGACCGAGGAGCGAGGAGCGATAATGGAGGAGCTATAATCGAGGAACCACCAGACCATCCTTCGATGAAATCCTCAGACACTCGCCCCGCCCCCTTACTGTGTATCGCTCACTGATTGGACGATGCAGCGCATGCACTGATCTGATGCTTCTTGACATGAGAGCAGTTTCCCAGCGGAGTGAAGAAAACACATGAAACTCACGGGACTCACTCCTCAGTTCATACTGTGTTTTGTTTCAATGCATGCATCATTCAGTTACAAATATGTGATATATCTGAACAACAAAGTGGTCAAAAATGATTTTATTCATTTATTGGAAACATTTTCATGATCGCTTTTTCCGTTTTACATGTTCATTTATTGTCATTTCCATTCAGTCAGTCATTAAGTGCTATTTAACATGTTAATTTGCTACATATCCACACAAACAGACAAAGTGTGCAATCCAATGAATGTTAATCTAACTGGGTTTTGATAGATAACATATCTCTTTTTCTTCTCTCAATTATTTTATTTCTATTGTGCACTCTAATCAATATTAATCCAACTATTGTTCGTTTATACATTTTAAGAATGGCGTTTATCTTTTTGAGAATGAGTTCTTATTTGATTTGATTTATTTGGGTCTACAACAGATGATACAAATGTTTGTGTCAGTAAATGTGTACTAACAGAGGGCGGGGGTGTTTTTGAAAATAACGGGGACAGAGCTGGCTGCTGTCAGACGATCAGCTGTGCAGCGTCATCACAAACGGACGTCGCTTCACGTGACGCTCCGGAGGAAAGGACGTCCCATTGCTCTTAAAACTAATTTCCCTGCTTCTCGTGGTTTCCTTGCGTCTCTCCATGCTTCCCTGGTGGGAGGGACTAGACGCAGGGAAACGACGCAAGTGAGGGACGCAAGGAATCCATTTAACCGAAGTGAAACGCAGCCCTTGTGCAAGAGGATACATTCTCCAATAGGAACATGTATGTTATCGCATGGATTTTACCATGATGTTTCTCCTAAACCTTTCAGGAATGTAGATATTATTTCGGATATTTCTCTACACAGTATACATCGTCGTTTTTTGTCATATTTGGTGCAAATATTGCCCCAGTGGCCTAATGGACAAGGCACTGGCCTCCTAAGCCAGGGATTGTGGGTTCGAGTCCCATCTGGGGTGATTGCTTTGTATAACTGTGATGAAGGGTTTAATGCGTTTCACTTTGTCAATGGTTTGAACTCACAACCTTCATGAAAAATGGCCTTCTGCAAGAGGACACGTTCTCCCATAGGCATGTCTATGGTATTGCCGGGTTTTTACCATGATGTTTCTCCTAGACTTTTGACATATGTAGTTTTTATTTCGGATATTTCTCTACGCAGTACACATCGTCGTTTTTTGTCATATTTGGTGCAAATATTTTGGCCCCAGTGGCCTTATGGACAAGGCACTGGCCTCCTAAGCCAGGGATTGTGGGTTCAAGTCCCATCTGGGGTGATTGCTTTGTATAACTGTGATGAAGGGTTTAATGCGTTTCACTTTGTCAATGGTTTGAACTCACAACCTTCATGAAAAGTGGCCTTCTGCAAGAGGACACAAACTCCCATAGGCATGTCTATGGTATTTCAGGGATTTTAGCATGATGTTTCTCCTAAACCTTTCAGGAATGTAGATTTTATTTCGGATATTTCTCTACACAGTACACATCGTCGTTTTTTGTCATATTTGGTGCAAATATTTTTGCCCCAGTGGCCTTATGGACAAGGCACTGGCCTCCTAAGCCAGGGATTGTGGGTTCGAGTCCCATCTGGGGTGATTGCTTTGTATAACTGTGATGAAGGGTTTAATGCGTTTCACCTTGTCAATGGTTTGAACTCACACCCTTCTTGAAAAGTGGCCTTCTGCAAGAGGACACATTCTCCCATAGGCTTGTCTATGGTATTGCCTGGTTTTTACCATGATGTTTCTCCTAGACTTTTGACATATGTAGTTTTTATTTCGGATATTTCTCTACACAGTATACATCGTCGTTTTTCGTCATATTTCGTGCAAATAATTTGGTTCGAGTCTCATCTGGGGTGATTGCTTTGTATAACTGTGATGAAGGGTTTAATGCGTTTCACCTTGTCAATGGTTTGAACTCACAACCTTCATGAAAAGTGGCCTTCTGCAAGAGGACACGTTCTCCCATAGGCATGTCTATGGTATTTCAGGGATTTTAGCATGATGTTTCTCCTAAACCTTTCAGGAATGTAGATTTTATTTCGGATATTTCTCTACTCAGTATACATCGTCGTTTTTTGTCATATTTGGTGCAAATATTTTTGCCCCAGTGGCCTTATGGACAAGGCACTGGCCTCCTAAGCCAGGGATTGTGGGTTCGAGTCCCATCTGGGGTGATTGCTTTGTATAACTGTGATGCAGGGGTTTAATGCGTTTCACCTTGTCAATGGTTTGAACTCACACCCTTCTTGAAAAGTGGCCTTCTGCAAGAGGACACAAACTCCCATAGGCATGTCTATGGTATTTCAGGGATTTTACCATGATGTTTCTCCTAGACTTTTGACATATGTAGTTTTTATTTCGGATATTTCTCTACACAGTACACATCGTCGTTTTTTGTCATATTTGGTGAAAATATTTTTGCCCCAGTGGCCTAATGGACAAGGCACTGGCCTCCTAAGCCAGGGATTGTGGGTTCGAGTCCCATCTGGGGTGATTGCTTTGTATAACTGTGATGCAGGGGTTTAATAAGTGCCAGCTACTCAGAGGTTTTAAAGCACACCCTTCAGTTAACGTGACCTTGTGCAAGAGGATACATTCTCCAATAGGAACATCTATGTTATCGCATGGAATATACCATGATGTTTCTCCTAAACCTTTCAGGAATGTAGATTATATTTCGGATATTTCTCTACACAGTATACATCGTCGTTTTTCGTCATATTTGGTGCAAATAATTTGACCCCAATAATTTGGCCCCAGTGGCCTAATGGACAAGGCACTGGCCTCCTAAGCCAGGGATTGTGGGTTCGAGTCCCATCTGGGGTGATTGCTTTGTATAATTGTGATGAAGGGTTTAATGCGTTTCACCTTGTCAATGGTTTGAACTCACAACCTTCATGAAAAGTGGCCTTCTGCAAGAGGACACGTTCTCCCATAGGCATGTCTATGGTATTTCAGGGATTATACCATGATGTTTCTCCTAAACTTTTGACATATGTAGTTTTTATTTGGGATATTTTTCTACAAAGTATACATTGTCCTTTTTCTCATATTTGGATCAGATATCTTTGCCCCAGTGGCCTAATGGACAAGCCAGTGGCCTCATAAGCCAGGGATTGTGGGTTCGAGTCCCATCTGGGGTGATTGCTTTGTATAACTGTGATGCAGGAGTTTAATAAGTGCCAGCTACTCAGAGGTTTTAAAGCACACCCTTCAGTAAAAGTGACATTGTGCAAGAGGATACATTCTCCAATAGGAACATCTATGTTTTGCATTAATTATTCCATAATTTGGTATCCTAAACTTTTGAAATATGTAGTCTTTATTTTGGATATTTTTCTACACAGTATACATTGTCGTTTTTTGTCATATTTAGTGCAAATATTTTTCCCCCAGTGGCCTAATGGACAAGGCACTGGCCTCCTAAGCCAGGGATTGTGCGTTTGAGTCCCATCTGGGGTGATTGCTTTGTATAACTGTGATGCAAGGGTTTAATAAGTGCCAGCTACTCAGAGGTTTTAAAGCACACCCTTCAGTTAAAGTGACCTTGTGCAAGAGGATACATTCTCCAATAGGAACATCTATGTTATCGCATGGATTATACAGGAGCCTCATCTCAATACCCCTCCTTTCCCTCACTCCCGTCCCTTCCTTGCGTCTTACCTCCGCCTCCGTAAGATGCGAGCGAGAGACACGAGGAGGTGACGCGAGGACAGAGGAGTCCTCAGGTATTAATTGGGATGTCCTCGTTCACTCAAACGTCACTCTTAAACGACGTCTGTTAATGATGACATGTGCACAGCTGTATCCCCTCTCATCGGGTTTAACTGAATAACCCTTTAGAACCGGCCCATTTGTTGTTAAATATGTATTTAAATGATGAATCTTTCTCTTGTTAGTCAAGGAATTCAATGTATGATTGTTGGTCCTGCTTTTGTGTTCCGTTGTGGTGTAAAATGTACATTTCAATACAATTATAATTATAATAATGTGAAAGCCTTTACTCTGAACATGTGTGTCCTGTAGATCCCCACATTCACCACAAACCCACATTCAGGACTGCATTTTAAATAATTTAACTTCTCAATATTTTAACACAAAACAAAACAAATAATTGTTATTTATCAAGATCTAGCTTTTATACGCGAGTAGGGAAAACACTTCCGCGTAGTCTGCTCTCGTGTATCCTCCCTTTTGTCTCCTCCCGCACCCCTCCTCCTCCCTCACTCCTCCTCGACTCCTCCGTGTGCATTTCAGCTATTGGGACGTCCTTCAACATGGCGTGTCTTGATCGATTTCCGGGTCAAGTCCCGGAGGACGGGGAGAGAGGAGTCGAGGAGGGGTATTGAGACGAGCCTCATGATGTTTCTCCTAAACCTTTCAAGAATGTAGATTTTATTTCGGATATTTCTCTACTCAGTATACATCGTCGTTTTTTGTCATATTTGGTGCAAATATTTTGGCCCCAGTGGCCTAATGGACAAGGCACTGGCCTCCTAAGCCAGGGATTGTGGGTTCGAGTCCCATCTGGGGTGATTGCTTTGTATAACTGTGATGCAGGGGTTTAATAAGTGCCAGCTACTCAGAGGTTTTAAAGCACACCCTTCAGTTAAAGTGACCTTGTGCAAGAGGATATATTCTCCAATAGGAACATCTATGTTATCGTATGGAATATACCATGATGTTTCTCCTAAACCTTTCAGGAATGTAGATTTTATTTCGGATATTTCTCTACACAGTATACATCGTCGTATTTCGTCATATTTGGTGCAAATAATTTGGCCCCAGTGGCCTAATGGACAAGGCACTGGCCTCCTAAGCCAGGGATTGTGGGTTCGTGTCCCATCTGGGGTGATTGCTTTGTATAACTGTGATGAAGGGTTTAATGCGTTTCACCTTGTCAATGGTTTGAACTCACACCCTTCATGAAAAGTGGCCTTCTGCAAGATGACACATTCTCCCATAGGCATGTCTATGGTATTGCCTGGTTTTTACCATGATATTTCTCCTAGACTTTTGACATATGAAGTTTTTATTTGGGATATTTTTCTACAAAGTATACATTGTCCTTTTTCTCATATTTGGATCAGATATCTTTGCCCCAGTGGCCTAATGGACAAGCCAGTGGCCTCATAAGTCAGGGATTGTGGGTTCGAGTCCCATCTGGGGTGATTGCTTTGTATAACTGTGATGAAGGGTTTAGTGTGTTTCACATTGGGTCCTTCTCAGGTCGATTAAATGGAATACTTGCGTCGTTTCCCTGCGTTTAGTCCCTCCCACCAGGGAAGCATGGAGAGACGCAAGGAAACCACGAGAAGCAGGGAAATTAGTTTTAAGAGCAATGGGACGTCCTTTCCTCCGGAGCGTCACGTGAAGCGACGTCCGTTTGTGATGACGCCGCACAGCTGTTCGTCTGACAGCAGCTCTGTCCCCGTTATTTTCACAAACACCCCCGCCTCGGTTAGTACACATTTACTGACACAAACATTTGTATCATCTGTTGTAGACCCAAATACATCAAATCAAATAAGAACTCATTCTCAAAAAAGATAAACGCCATTCTTAAAATGTATAAACGAACAATAGTTGGATTAATATTGATTAGAGTGCACAATAGAAATAAAATAATTCAGAGAAGAAAAAGAGATATGTTATCTATCAAAACCCAGTTAGATTAACATTCATTAATCATTGGATTGCACACTTTGTTTTTGTGGATATGTAGCAAATTAACATGTTAAATAGCACTTAATGACTGACTGAATGGAAATGACAATAAATGAAAATGTAAAACGAAAAAGCGATCATGAAAATGTTTCCAATAAATGAATAAAATAATTTTTGACCACTTTGTTGTTCAGATATATCACATATTTGTAACTGAATGATGCATTCATTGAAACAAAACACAGTATAAACTGAGGAGTGAGTCCCGTGAGTTTCATGTGTTTTCTTCACTCCGCTGGGAAACTGCTCTCATGTCAAGAAGCATAAGATCAGTGCATGCGCTGCATCGTCCAATCAGTGAGCGATACACAGTAAGGGGGCGGGGAGAGTATCTGAGGATTTCACCGGAGGATGGTCTGGTGGTTCCTCGGTTATCGCTCCTCCCTTATCGCTCCTCGCTCCTCGGTCCTCCGGCAGAAATAAGAGCCATGGGATGCTACTCAAGATGCCGCAGACAAATCAACTTCCGGTGATACCGAGGACCGAGGACCGAGGAAATGAAAATAGTCGACCTGAGAAGGACCCATTGTCAATGGTTTGAACTCACACCCTTCATGAAAAATGGCCTTCTGCAAGAGGACACGTTCTCCCATAGGCATGTCTATTGTATTGCCGGGTTTTTACCATGATGTTTCTCCTAGACTTTTGACATATGTAGATTTATTTTGGATATTTTTCTACTCAGTATACATTGTCGTTTTTTGTCATATTTGTTGAAAAGAATTTGGCCCCAGTGGCCTAATGGACAAGGCATTGGCCTCCTAAGCCAGGGATTGTGGGTTCGAGTCCCATCTGGGGTGATTGCTTTGTATAACTGTGATGAAGGGTTTAATAAGTGCCAGCTACTCAGAGGTTTTAAAGCACACCCTTCAGTTAAAGTGACCTTGTGCAAGAGGATACATTCTCCAATAGGAACATCTATGTTATCGCATGGAATATACCATGATGTTTCTCCTAAACCTTTCAGGAATGTAGATTTTATTTCGGATATTTCTCTACACAGTATACATCGTCGTTTTTCGTCATATTTGGTGCAAATACTTTTGCCCCAGTGGCCTAATGGACAAGGCACTGGCCTCCTAAGCCAGGGATTGTGGGTTCGAGTCCCATCTGGGGTGATTGCTTTGTATAACTGTGATGAATGGTTTAATGCGTTTCACCTTGTCAATGGTTTGAACTCACACCCTTCATGAAAAGTGGCCTTCTGCAAGATGACACTTTCTCCCATAGGCATGTCTATGGTATTGCCTGGTTTTTACCATGATGTTTCTCCTAGACTTTTGACATATGTAGATTTTATTTGGGATATTTTTCTACAAAGTATACATTGTTGTTTTTTGTCAGATTTGGTGAAAAGAGCTTTCCCCCAGTGGCCCATCTGGGGTGATTGCTTTGTATAACTGTGATGAATGGTTTAATGCGTTTCACCTTGTCAATGGTTTGAACTCACAAACTTCATGAAAAATGGCCTTCTGCAAGAGGACACGTTCTCCCATAGGCATGTCTATTGTATTGCCGGGTTTTTACCATGATGTTTCTCCTAGACTTTTGACATATGTAGATTTATTTTGGATATTTTTCTACACAGTATACATCGTCGTTTTTCGTCATATTTGGTGCAAATATTTTTGCCCCAGTGGCCTAATGGACAAGGCACTGGCCTCCTAAGCCAGGGATTGTGGGTTCGAGTCCCATCTGGGGTGATTGCTTTGTATAACTGTGATGAAGGGTTTAATGCGTTTCACCT